>NC_091312.1:25244268-25266768 GCF_038502225.1 Cherax quadricarinatus
ACCCCCATGTGGCTCCAGGTTTTCCCAGTCGATCTCCCTGTGGTTGAAATCGCCCATTACCAGTAACTTTGCTCTGCTCGAGTGAGCTCTTCTTGCCACCTCAGCCAGTGTGTCCACCATCACCCTGTTGTTTTCTTCGTACTCCTCTCTTGGCCTCCTGCAGTTCTGCGGTGGGTTATACATCACTCCAATGACTACTTTATGTTCTCCGGACTGAATTGTACCTACAATGTAGTCTCTTTCTCCAATCATGTCCATGCCTTCCATTTCCTCAAATCCCCATCGGTGTTTTATGAGCAGTGCAACCCCTCCTCCCCCTTTACTCCTTCTATCTTTCCTCAGGATCTGATATCCCGTTGGGAAGATTGTGTCTGTTATTGTCTCAGCGAGTTTTGTTTCTGTGACTGCTATGATGTCTGGGAATTTTTCACTGATTCTTTCGTTCCACTCCTCATGTTTATTCGTTATTTCATCCGCGTTTGTGTATCAAACTTTCAGTTTCTTTTCTATCATTGTGGTCATGCAAGAATATTGAGGTTGGGGGAGCGAGAGCCTTGGTGGGGGCCTCTATGGGGCTGTGGTGTAGGTGGGGTTTGTGATGATGGGGGTGGGGCCAGAATGCCCATAAGGCACAGCTGTTGGGGTGAGGTTTGTGATATGGGGGTTGGTGGCAGAGGGAACAGTGAGTGGGTTGTAGTATAGGTTGCTCAGTTGCATTGGGAATGTCGCGGTTGGAGTCTTTTGGTGGGAGATTCTGTGGGGTGTGTTTGCCCTTCCTCCTGTGTCTGGGTCCTGCTCATTTTCGTCATTGCCTCTCGTTCCTCCTTGCGTCTCTGTACCCTCTCTTCCAGTGTAGTCCTTTCTTCTTGTGTTCTGTCATGGTCGAGGTATACTCTCTGGTACCCCTCTTTGTCCCTCAGTCTTGCTTTCTCTTGCAGAATCCTGGTTCGAACTGATTCTTCCTTGAAAGTTACTCTGACAGGCCGTATCCTTCCACTCGCAAACCACCCAATTCTCTGAAAATTTGTCACCTGGGTCATATCGCCCTCACCTATTGTTTTCATGATGCCTTCAATCATTTTTTTCTCCTGTTTTATTTCTTCAAAGTTGTCCCCCTTGACTTCTTGGAGCCCGTACACAAAAACTGACCTCGCCCTTTCCTCCTCCAACTGAGTCTCCATCTGCTTCCACTGAGGCATTTTATTTCCTTCCATTGACATGTTCTTGCCTTCAGTCCCTGTCATAAACCAAACTTCTATTCTCAGTGAGCTGTCTTTCATGACCAGCTGTCCCTTGCTACTGCAGTTGGCTGTTAGAATCTCTGCATATAGCATACCTTCATTGTCTTCGGACCTGTCATTTGATCTTAGTGTGCTCCTCGTCTTTTCCCTGGCCCCACGTGGGTCTGATAGGGCCTTCGTGTACTGCATGTCTCCGTTGTTGCTTACCGTCCCCTTGTCTGCGCCTGACATTGAATTTCCTGATGTCACATCTGAATTGTCATTTGTCTCTCTAATCTGTTTCAGGCTTTGCAGTTTCTCTTCTAAGCACTGTATCCTAGCTTCTGCTGCTAAGACCTGTACTTCCCACTTCCTGCACTCTTCAGCTATCCGCTCCTCCATTTTCTTACCAAGCTCTACTATCTTCCTTCCCCACTCTTCCTCCCTTTTTTGGAGCTCTACCTCCCAGTCTCTCCTCCCTGGTTCGTCTACCAGATCTCTGGTTTTCCATCCTCTAGGGCCACCCATTTTTTTTTTTTTTTTTACCACAGACAGAAGGCTAGAGGAGGGAGAGGGTGCGAGGGGGAGAGAGAAAGGGTAGAGAGAGAGGAGAGAGAAAGGGTAGAAAGAGGGAGAGAGAGGAGAGAGTATGGGGGTGAGGGATAAGACCAAGGGGGAGAGAGAGAGAAATGTGAGGGGGGAGAGAAAGGGTAGAGAGAGGGTAGAGAGAGGGAGAGAGGGAGAGAGAGAGAGAGAGAGAGAGAGAGAGAGAGAGAGAGAGAGAGAGAGAGAGAGAGAGAGAGAGAGAGAGAGAGAGAGAGAGAGAGAGAGAGAGAGAGAGAGAGAGAGGGAGAAAGGAGGGTGAGGGAAAAGGCTATGAGAGAGAGAAATGGAGAGATGGAGAGAGAAGCCTATAGAGAGAGAGGAGGGTGAGAGATATGGTTATGGGAGTGAGAGAGAGAGAGAGAGAGAGAGAGAGAGAGAGGGGGGAGAGAGAGAAAGAAAGAGTAGGGGGAAGGGGAGGGAAAAAGGCTATGAGAGAGAGAAATGCGAGGGAGGGGGAGAGGGAAAGATAGGAGGGAGGAGGGAGTGAAGGCAAGAGCGGGGGAGGGGAAAGGTCTGTGGGGGAGGGAAAGGTGTGTGGGGGGGGTGAGGGGACGCTGTCAAATTCCAAGGATCAGCTGTGTGTACTCACCTAGTTGTGGTTTCAGGGGTCGAGACTAAGCTCCTGGCCCCGAGTGTATGTGTGTGCGCACGTGTGTGTGTGAGCACGTCAGTTGTTTATATGTCCCAGAAATACAATTCACCTCTGTGTATCCGTAATACTAATATGTGTGTGTGTGTGTGTGTGTGTGTGTGTGTGTGTGTGTGTGTGTGTGTGTGTGTGTGTGTGTGTACTCACCTAGTTGAGGTTGCGGGGGTCGAGTCCGAGCTCCTGGCCCAGCCTCTTCACTGATCGCTACTAGGTCACTCTCCCTGAGCCGTGAGCTTTATCATACCTCTGCTTAAAGCTATGTATGGATCCTGCCTCCACTACATCGCTTCCCAAACTATTCCACTTACTGACTACTCTGTGGCTGAAGAAATACTTCCTAACATCCCTGTGATTCATCTGTGTCTTCAGCTTCCAACTGTGTCCCCTTGTTACTGTGTCCAATCTCTGGAACATCCTGTCTTTGTCCACCTTGTCAATTCCTCTCAGTATTTTGTATGTCGTTATCATATCCCCCCTATCTCTCCTGTCCTCCAGTGTCGTCAGGTTGATTTCCCTTAACCTCTCCTCGTAGGACATACCTCTTAGCTCTGGGACTAGTCTTGTTGCAAACCTTTGCACTTTCTCTAGTTTCTTCACGTGTACAGGGTCCTGAATGATTCCTTATTAAGATGTCGGAATGCTGTTCTTAGGTTTGCTAGGCGCCCATATGCTGCAGCAGTTATTTGGTTGATGTGCGCTTCAGGAGATGTGCCTGGTGTTATACTCACCCCAAGATCTTTTTCCTTGAGTGAGGTTTGTAGTCTCTGGCCCCCTAGACTGTACTCCGTCTGCGGTCTTCTTTGCCCTTCCCCAATCTTCATGACTTTGCACTTGGTGGGATTGAACTCCAGGAGCCAATTGCTGGACCAGGTCTGCAGCCTGTCCAGATCCCTTTGTAGTTCTGCCTGGTCTTCGATCGAGTGAATTCTTCTCATCAACTTCACGTCATCTGCAAACAGGGACACCTCAGAGTCTATTCCTTCCGTCATGTCGTTCACAAATACCAGAAACAGCACTGGTCCTAGGACTGACCCCTGCGGGACCCCGCTGGTCACAGGTGCCCACTCTGACACCTCGCCACGTTCCATGACTCGCTGCTGTCTTCCTGACAAGTATTCCCTGATCCATTGTAGTGCCTTCCCTGTTATCCCTGCTTGGTCCTCCAGTTTTTGCACCAATCTCTTGTGTTGAACTGTGTCAAACGCCTTCTTGCAGTCCAAGAAAATGCAATCCACCCACCCCTCTCTCTCTTGTCTTACTGCTGTCACCATATCATAGAACTCCAGTAGGTTTGTGACACAGGATTTCCCGTCCCTGAAACCATGTTGGCTGCTGTTGATGAGATCGTTCCTTTCTAGGTGTTCCACCACTCTTCTCCTGATAATCTTCTCCATGATTTTGCATACTATACATGTCAGTGACACTGGTCTGTAGTTTAATGCTTCATGTCTGTCTCCTTTTTTAAAGATTGGGACTACATTTGCTGTCTTCCATGCCTCAGGCAATCTCCCTGTTTCGATAGATGTATTGAATATTGTTGTTAGGGGTACACATAGCACCTCTGCTCCCTCTCTCAATACCCATGGGGAGATGTTATCTGGCTCCATTGCCTTTGAGGTATCTAGCTCACTCAGAAGCCTCTTCACTTCTTCCTCGGTGGTGTGCACTGTGTCCAGCACTTGGTGGTGTGCCCCACCTCTCCGTCTTTCTGGAGTCCCTTCTGTCTCCTCTGTGAACACTTCTTTGAATCTCTTGTTGAGTTCTTCACATACTTCACGGTCATTTCTTGTTGACTCTCCTCCTTCCTTCCTTAGCCTGATTACCTGGTCCTTGACTGTTGTTTTTCTCCTGATGTGGCTGTACAACAGTTTTGGGTCAGATTTGGCTTTCGCTGCTATGTCATTTTCATATTGTCTTTGGGCCTCCCTTCTTATCTGTGCATATTCGTTTCTGGCTCTACGACTGGTCTCCTTATTCTCCTGGGTCCTTTGCCTTCTATATTTCTTCCATTCCCTAGCACACTTGGTTTTTGCCTCCCTGCACCTTTGGGTAAACCATGGGCTCATCCTGGCTTTTTCATTATTCCTGTTACCCTTGGGTACAAACCTCTCCTCAGCCTCCTTGCATTTTGTTGCTACATATTCCATCATCTCATTAACTGGCTTCCCTGCCAGTTCTCTGTCCCACTGAACCCCGTTCAGGTAGTTCCTCATTCCTGTGTAGTCCCCTTTCTTGTAGTTTGGCTTCATTCGTCCTGGCCTTCCTGCTTCTCCCTCCACTTGTAGCTCTACTGTGTGTATGTGTGTGTGTGTGTGTGTGTGTGTGTATGTGTGTGTGTGTGTGTGTGTGTGTGTGTGTGTGTGTGTGTGTGTGTGTGTGTGTGTGTGTGTGTGTGTGTGTGTGTGTGTGTGTGTGTGTGTAGGGATGGAAATTTTTGGTTCAGGATATTTCGAACTCTCATTCATCATCAGGAGTTATGCAATGTAGCAAATCTAGCAATAGATAGGAGGGGAAAATTCTCCCAAAGGCAGGCAAGGTAGGAGCGTGCAGTGTCGACCCATATCACTTTAGGGCCGCTTGATATAGTATCGTTCGTGAGGCCAGAACATATCGCAGGAGAATGAAATAGCTGAAGGTTCACTGGTGTGGCCGCCCGAGTTTTACATATATATATATATATATATATATATATATATATATATATATATATATATATATATATATATATATATATATATATATATATATATATATATATATATATATATATATATATATATATATATATATATATATATGTATATATATATATATATATATATATATATATATATATATATATATATATATATATATATATATATATATATATATATATATATGTGTATATATATATATATATATATATATATATATATATATATATATATATATATAAATATATATATATATATATATATATATATATATATATATATATATATATATATATATATATATATATATATATATATATATATATATATATATATATATATGTCGTGCCGAATATGTAAAACTGGTCCATTAACAAGAACTCATTTAAAATTAAGTCCTTTATGAAATTTTCTCTTATACGTTTAAAGATATATTTTTTCATTAATGTTATTGTAAAAATTTTTAATTTTGCACCAAAAGAATCTTAGAAAACTTACCTAACCTTATTATAACAAGAGTAATTTATTTTAGCCTAACCCAACTAAATATATTTTAAATACGTTTACAATAATTTAGTACTAAACAAACACAATCAAATATATTTTTTTCGTTAGGTTCAGAATGATTTTGGCGAAATTATTGCATACACAAATTTTCACTTGTCCTATATGGCAAGATGAGCGTTGCTATTTAAGCCAAGATCGCAAGTTCTGCCTATTCGGCACGACATTATATATATATATATATATATATATATATATATATATATATATATATATATATATATATATATATATATATATATATATATATATATATATATATATATATATACATTGTATATATATATATATATATGTCGTGCCGAATATGTAAAACTGGGTCAATTAACAAGAAATCATTTAAAATTAAGTCCTTTCTAAAATTTTCTCTTATACGTTTAAAGATATATATTTTTCATTAATGTAAAAATTTTGAATTTTGCACCAAAAGAATTTTAGAAAACTTACCTAACCTTACTATAACAAGAGCAATTTATTTTAGCCTAACCCAACTAAATATATTTTAGATTTGTTTACAGTAATTTAATACTAGACAAACACAGTGAAATATATTTTTTTCGTTAGGTTCAGAATGATTTTGACGAAATTATTGCATACACAAATTTTCACTTGTCCTATATGGCAAGATGAGCGTTGCTATTTAAGCCAAGATCGCAAATTCTGCCTATTCGGCACGACATTTATATATATATATATATATATATATATATATATATATATATATATATATATATATATATATATATATATATATATATATATATATATATATATATATATATATATATATATATATATACTGTGTATACCAAACTCATTGCAGCCTTCATTTATGATCCTTATCTAAGATCAGTTGCAGTATTAATTGCAACAAGACAGTTACTACATAATAATGAGAATGTTGTAGCTCAAAATAATACAGTAAAAGTTAAGAAGGAAGCCATCAAAGAAAGTGATGCACTACCATTAATCTCAGAGACAAGGCTAAAAGTTCCTCTGAATATTTTGTTAGCTTAGTTTTACACGAGTTTCTCCTCGTCCTCCTTTTCCTCTTCTTGCTCTTTCCCCCTTTACTACCTATTCGGCTGTTTCCTTCCATCTGTTTCTTATCCTTGCACCTTTTCCACCTCCTCCATCTCCACCTCTACCTCCACCTCCTCCACTTCCACCTCCTCCATCTCCATCTCCACCTCCTCCACTTCCACCTCCTCCATCTCCACCTCCTCCACCTCCACCTCCTCCACCTCCACCATCATCTCCACTTCCACCTCCTCCACCTTCACCACCATCTCCACTTCCACCTCCTCCATCTCCACCTCCACCTCCTCCACTTCCACCTCCTCCATCTCCACCTCCACCTCCTCCACTTCCACCTCCTCCATCTCCACCTCATTTGGACAACGAAATTAGAAACATTTTTCAAAGGAGATTCGCCAGTGATTAAGGAAATAGCTAAACTTTGTTATTGGTCATTCTCGCTCCGGCAAGCCAAGTTGATGAGGTCTTTCATGTAGTTTTATTTAGGCTGGGGACGGAGGGTTAATGTACCTTGTAGGCCTGAGGAACGACTGTGACATAATGTAGGTGGAGAGACGAGGTCAAAGTAGGGGAGACTAATCTTGTAGGCTTCCTGTTATGTTTTTTATAGGGCTGGTAGAAGGAAGAGGGGGAGAGGATTATTTATTATAAAGCGCCAGAGAGAAGGGATAATTATATTGTATATGCTGCGCAAGTGATGTATCTTGTAGGCCTGAGATATATTATATAGGCATAGGGAAAGGGGTTAATTTGTAGGCCGAAGACATCGAATGTAATACATCTCGTAGGCCTGAACAAAGGAAAGGTTGGTGACATACCCTTTTAGGCTGGGGAAGAGGTGATTCAAATGTATGTGATAATAGTGATGGGGGAAGTGGTGCCATGATGGCAGGTCGTAGAAGTTTGCAATAAGTTCGTCCGACATTGTTTTGCATCTTTACGTATTTTACTCGTTTCTTACCTTATTTTCCCCTTTACTTTGCATGGGATATTTGTCACATTCACTGGTCTCTATAGTTAAACATTGCTGTATATTTTAGTGAATATTTTGAATACGTTGCTGTGTCTCAAGTATTTTACTAGTTTCCTTGTTTCCGTCGATCTATCGAAATTTTGGAAACTGTATCACTCAGGGGTGGTTTTCTTCCCTGAGTGTCCATGGTGGTATCTGTGTGTGTGTGTGTGTGTGTGTGTGTGTGTGTGTGTGTGTGTGTGACCTTTTGCCTTTGTTGTGTACAATTCTATTAGCAGTTTCACGATTTTTCCAGTTGTTACAAAGTTCGCTATCTTTGAGGCTGCATTTCCTTCCAGTTTTCTGTTCTAGTGTTCGGGTTTGTTGTAGTGTGTATACACTCTGGAAACTTTTTTTTTTGTGTTCATCCTATACTTTTTTATATACTTTTTATAAGACGGTTTAGTTCTGTCTTTAAACATTTTCCCGTAATTTTCGTTCGAGTGTGTGTGTGTGTGTGTATGTGTGTGTGTGTGTGTGTGTGTGTGTGTACTCACCTAATTGTACTCACCTAATTGTGGTTGCAGGGGTCGAGACTCAGCTCCTGGCCCCGCCTCTTCACTGATCGCTACTGGATCCTTTCTCTCTCTGCTTCCTGAGCTTTGTCATACCTCTTCTTAAAACTATGTATGGTTCCTGCCTCCACTACTTCACTTGCTAGGCTATTCCACTTGCTGACAACTCTATGACTGAAGAAATACTTCCTAACGTCCCTGTGACTCGTCTGAGTCTTCAGCTTCCAGTTGTGACCCCTTGTCCCTGTGTCCCCTCTCTGGAACATCCTATCTCTGTCCACCTTGTCTATTCCCCGCAGTATCTTGTATGTCGTTATCATGTCTCCCCTAACCCTTCTGTCCTCCAGTGTCGTCAGTCCGATTTCCCTTAACCTTTCCTCGTACGACATTCCCTTGAGCTCTGGGACTAGCCTTGTTGCAAACCTTTGTACTTTCTCTAACTTCTTGACGTGCTTGACCAGGTGTGGGTTCCAGACTGGTGCTGCATACTCCAGTATGGGCCTAACATACACAGTGTACAGTGTCTTGAACGATTCCTTATTAAGGTATCGGAACGCTATTCTCAGGTTTGCCAGGCGCCCGTATGCTGCAGCGGTTATTTGGTTGATGTGTGCCTCCGGTGATGTGCTCGGTGTTATGGTCACCCCAAGGTCTTTCTCCCTGAGTGAGGTCTGTAGTCTTTGTCCACCTAGCCTATACTCTGTCTGCGGTCTGTGTGTGTGTGTGTGTGTGTACTCCCCTAATTGTACTTGCCTAATTGTAGTTGCATGGATCGATCCATAGCTCCTGGCCCAGCCTCTTCATTGGTCTATGAGCTTTATCGTACTTCTTCTTAAAGTTATGTATGGATCCTGCCTCCACTACATCACTTTCCAGACTTTTGTGTGTGTAGGGGGAAGCCAATAATCGTATTTTGCTCTTAACAATACGAAGAGACACCTATCTAACACTCACGTGTGTCTTTTTGCAGAACAGAGAGATCCAGTAGGAGGGTGATGCAACGTCAACGATCCCTTGCAGTGAACGAGTGAGTCATTACTGCTGAAGATCATCTCACTAACATCAGTATAAGAAATCCAGGGAAGCTTGAGGCCAATCATTATTACCTGTAGAAGAGAACTAGTGAGGCTTGCAGTCCTCCACTACTAGGAGCAGAAGACAGCCAGGGGAAGCTGGCGACGAGCCACTACCCTTAGTAGAAGGCATACAGGAAAGACTGAGGCCAGCCACTACTATTAATATAAAGCGGGGAAGGTCTGAGACCTTTTGTAACCACTGGTAGAGGAAGGAAATCAGGGAGACTTGAGGACCACCACTATAACCGGCAGAAGGAAAGAAGGAAGCAAGGGGAAGCTGGTGGCAAGTCACCCTTAACTGCCTGTAGAAGGTTGGGGCATCTGGTCGCGTGCCACTGGTGGGAGCGGCTTCTATGCGATCCTGTGTCTTCTTCCTGGAATGACCCTGAAATCTATCCATCAAATTCATCATCAGTAAGAAGCGTCCAGTGAGAAGTCCCGCGAGAGATGGTCGCGTCTTGCAGGTGCTCATCGCTGCGGCTCCTATTCCCTGATCTATGAAGATGAGACTGAGAAATTGAGAACACAATGGGTTTCTTAAGGTAAGACCTGCGAGTTATGGCTGTTTAGTTGAGTGATGAAATGAGTATATTTTGGTGTTTTGAAGCAATCAGTAAGTGCTTAGACACAATGTGCGGTTAATGGTATTTTATTGAGAAACTTTTCTTTCAATAGGAACTTTATTAATTCTCAGAGATGGGACAAAATTAATACATGTATAGTGGAGAGATGTGAAATGAGGTGAGGCATCTAAATGATACCCTGTGGAGGATGTGACAAGTTTTACGTAGGTGGAAGTTCTAGGAACCTGAGCAGAGATGCTTGATATAGAGATGACACGAAGAACACCTGAACTATACAGAGCAACACTAGTAACCAAGGGAGCAGAAAAACAGAATCAACTGTGCCTTAAATCTACTCATACCGCCACGACTAACACAGTCACATACAAGTCATTTCATTCCTAATCTCAAATACTGCCCAATATTCTCGCCAGATGTGACACAGCTGTTACATACAATTATATAGAGAAGTACTGAAGTCAGTGTACTGGCCCACCTAATTTTGGAAAATACAGACGTCAATCTACTGGCTCACCTAATTTTAAACTTCGATGCTTTCACTTGGCTGCGAAGAAGGTATATTATGCACACATCATTACAGGTCACCTCACGATTCTTCACAGATACACTTTCTTTTAACACTTCTCTCTGGAAATTTATAAAATCGTTGACTGGCAAAACATCTTCTCAGTACAATGCCATAAACCGTATATTGTTTCAGTAACATATCGGCATATTCCATCACTGATACACTGTGCTGGCACATCTGCAACATTTAGGTATCTTTATTGTAGACGTTTGGCGAAACGTATACAATAAAGATTCCCAGATGCTGCAGATGTGTTGTATACTTCATCTTGTCGGTATTGTATACCATACATGTACAGTGTTACGGCGACCCAGCAGTGTTGTGGTGTGCCCAGGTAACTTGTCAGTGTTCTAGTGAGCTGAGGTAACCCAGCAGTGATCTAGTGAGCTGAGGTAACCCCGCAATGTTCTAGGCACTGAGGTAACCCAGCAATGTTCTAGTGAGCTGAGGTAACCCAGCAGTGTTCTAGGCACTGAGGTAACCCGGCAGTGATCTAGTGAGCTGAGGTAACCCAGCAATGTTCTAGTGAGCTGAGGTAATCCAGCAATGTTCTAGTGAGCTGAGGTAACCCAGCAATGTTCTAGGCACTGAGGTAACCCAGCAATGTTCTAGGCACTGAGGTAACCCAGCAATGTTCTAGGCACTGAGGTAACCCAGCAATGTTCTAGGCACTGAGGTAATGGCATCGATCATTTATGTTTGCTTAAAAAAATCAGATTATTTTTTAATTTAGTTTAAATCAAGATGTATATCTCTTAAATAATTATATAATGCTCAGAAAATTAATCATTTAACTCTTCGATAACGTAAAGATAATTGAGCTTCAAGAAAGATAACTCACACGAGGTGGGAAAAACTTGAAAACTTTTTCAATAAATGTCCTCAAAAGTTTGTTAAGAAATATTTTTCGATATCCAAGTTAGATTAACATGATTACGCATAGTTTTTTGTATATTTTAGGGCAACGATAAGGATTATTATGTGTTCATTTAATGACAAACTCTGTTCTAATGTGCCGTGAGGAATGAGGATTTTTTGATGTGTAAAAGGAATGGCTAAATGTGTTTTCAGATGTATTAAAAATACTAGTGGCTGTGAATATAGCACTGTGGATATAAGTCTTGACATGATCAGTCTGTCAGCCTTGGTAAGTGGTGGTTAGTTCCTCATGACTTGAGGGACTGACTGCTGCTACTTCTACCGTCGCTAGTGATGTATTTGCATATATTCGTCTGAAGAAACCTGTTGGACAGACGAAATCTATCGGTGATAATAATGCCCATATACTGAACACCTGTCTTACTCTTCACCTTGTTGGTATTGTACATCATTAAGAACATACACAGGTTCACAACCAGTCCCATAACTGAGGGAAATCTTACATGAAATGAAACTAAAATAATCTGACCGGAGGAGACATCATTACGATGTACAAGATAATAATTTAGAGAATTTGAAAGCTTGGGAAAACTATTCAAAAATAAAAGGATCATAGATATATTGGAATCACAGAGACTTCAAATATAATTAGTTAGCTTTAAGGTGATCAAAAAAGTGGAACGATCTGGATGACGAAATGGTTGAGAGACACCTCATACACAACCTTAAGAATAGATACGACATGACTTAGGAAGTAGAATAGATATAACATGACGCTAGGAAAAAAAGCCAATACGGTCTTAACTGGCTATGGGGCGAGTTCAGAAGATGAGATTAATTGGCACCTCAGTTAAAACTAGTTCGTTACAACTTTGCGAATACTTACTGTACGCAACATTAGGTACTAATGAACAGTGGTTAATTTCGTGATGCAAGCTTCAATGAAAATATAGAGTGCAACCTAGTGAAGTAATATTGACTCTTGAGAGAAACTGGGAGGAGAGTGAACGCAATCAACAGTTTGTGTAGTGGAAACAGGTAACTGAATCACCGAAATTCGTATCTGAACCACAGAGATTTTCATTTTCTCTTTGTGAAGCTTCTACATCGGCTTTACCTTTTCTCGAGAGACGTCCAAAAGAATAAAATAAATAATTTTACATACGAAGAGTATAAAGAGAGAGAGGAACCATGCATAGACGTTTATGGAAAAAAAGACACAAAACACAGAAACTTTTTGATTTATAAGATTATTTGCTGAGAACACTAAACTGTTTTCTGTAACGCTGCTACAGATCTTATCCGTAGCGGTGCCACAGATGCTGTCTGTGGCATTATTATCTCAGGCTGGAGTAATCTGCATGGAAATTTAACAGGAAGAAAATGATAATGGTATACAATACTGACAGGTTAATAAGTAAGACACATGTGCAACAGTTAGGTATCTTTATTCCGAAACGTTTCACCTACACAGTAGTCTTCTTCAGCAGAAGCAGTAAAGATGTAAAGATGAAGTGATGGATTACGTCTTCAAGGGTGACTGACTGATTACAACGTCTTTTGCATCTCTACTATTTCTGCTGCCTCCCTTGTACTCGACTGAAGAAGCCTACTGTATAGGCGAAACCTGACTGTTGCACAAGTGTCTTACTTATTCAAATTCAAATTCAAATTCAAAGTTTATTCTCTATAAGGATTACAATGCTGAGTTTACAGAAATTTGGTTATTGTGTGGTTTACATGTAGTAAAATAGTGATTACAGAGTGTACCACTAGAACGCTTAGCATGGCTAGGCATTTCGGGCAGACTTAGTTTTATTCTTAATTGTAAAATATTACAAATTATGAGGTAAGTTGGTATTATGGCTAAGTGACTAAATACTAGTTTGTGAGTTTAGCAATGTGAATGCTTTTGTTTTGGCACAGTACATAGTTTCAGTATTGGAGTATCACAGGATTCATTATTTTAAGATTGAGATTAATATTTCTGTTTATGGTCCAATGAGTGAGTGTAAGTGTGAACCACCAGGTGGTATTCGTGTAGTTAGTTGACGGGGTGTATCAGGGAGATAAGATGTTTTCTAATGGTAGTTTTGAAGGTGATGAATGTGTCTGCAGTTCTAGAGTTCTCAGGTAGGGTATTCCAGATTTTAGGGCCTTTGACATACATTGAATTTTTGTAAAGGTTTAGTCGGACACGGGGAATGTCGTAGAGATGTTTGTGTCTGGTGTTATGCCTGTGGGTTCTGTCACAACTATCAAGAAAGCGTTTTAGGTCAAGGTTGATATTAGAGTTTAAGGCCCTGTAGATGTAGATTGCACAGTAGTAAGTGTGGATGTACTGAACAGGGAGTAAGTTTAGGTCTATGAAGAGTGGGGGGGGGTGTGTTGCCAGGGATGGGATTTAGTGATTATTCTTACTGCAGCTTTTTGTTGGGTTATTATTGGCTTTAGGTGTGTTGCTGCAGTTGATCCCCAAGCACAAATAGCATAGGTGAGGTATGGATAAATAAGTGAGTGGTATAGTGTGAGAAGCGCATTTTGCGGCACGTAGTATCGTATCTTGGAGAGGATCCCAACCGTTTTGGATACTTTTTTGGTTATATGCTGGATATGGGTGCTGAAATTCAGGTTGTTGTCAAGGTATAAGCCTAGGAATTTGCCCCCATTATTTCTCGTAATTAGAGTGTTGTCAATCTTAATGTTAATTTGTGCATCTCCTGCTCTGCTACCAAACATAATATAGTAGGTTTTGTCAGTGTTAAGCGTAAGTTTATTGGCTGTCATCCAAGTCGATATTTTGATCAGCTCCTCATTCACAATGGTGTTGAGGGTGGCAAGATTAGGGTGAGAGATGACATAAGTCGTGTCGTCAGCAAAGAGAATGGGTTTCAGGTGTTGGGATACGTTTGGAAGGTCATTGATGTATATGAGGAAGAGCAGGGGACCAAGGACACTTCCCTGCGGAACTCCAGTATCAAGTGGCCGTGTTGCTGATGCTGTGTCTTTAATGGTGACATACTGATACCTATTAGTAATGTAAGATTTGAAATAAGCAAGCGCATGGCCTCTTATACCGTAATGATCAAGTTTGTGGAGTACGATGCCGTGGTCTACTGTGTCAAAAGCTTTTCTTAGATCAATAAAAATTCCTAGTGGATATTCCTTATTTTCCAATGCTGTGTAAAGCAGATCTAGCATTTTTATGATTGCATCATTAGTGCTTTTATTTTTCCTGAATCCAAATTGGCAGGGGTTGAGTATGTTTTGAGCCGTTATAAATGAATACAGTCTCCTGTGCACGAGTTTCTCAAAGATTTTGGATAGCAATGGTAAGTTAGATATTGGCCTATAGTTGTTTAAGTCTGAAGGGTCACCACCTTTATGTATTGGTGTAACCCTTGCCATCTTGAGTAGTTTCGGGAAGGTGCTAGTCTCTAGTGACTTGTTAAAAAGTAATGAAATAGCATGCGAAAGGACATGGGCTGCTCGCTTGTACAGTAATGGTGGGACATGAGACAGATTCCCCAAGTTATTTTTAAGTGACTTTATAATCTCGGTGACTTCCGTGGGCTCAGTTGGTGCAAGGAATTAGGGAAATTCCCATCTAGGTAGTCCCCGGCATGGGCATTGGTATGTGGGATTTTACTGGCGAGATTAGATCCTATGGTTGAGAAGAAGTCGTTTATCTTGTTAGCTGTGTCAGTGGGATGTAGTGGTGTTTCATTAGGTTTAGTTAGGACAATATTCTTGGTTTTTCTCAGTTTGTGGGTCCCTAGAATCTGAGAGAGTGTTTTCCAGGTCTTTTTTATATCTCCTCTAGTGTCTGTGAATCTACTGGAGAAGTATAGTTTTTTGGCTTTCTTTATTACTTTGGTGAGAGCTGATGAACAGTGTTTAAGAATATCTTTGTGTATTAAGCCCTGTCTATATTGCTTTTCATATTGGTGTTTCTTGTCAATGGATTTCAGAATGGTGCTGGTTAGCCATGGGCAACCAAGCTGTTTGTTTGTGATCTGTTTTGTTTTTATAGGACAATGTTTGTTGTATAGTCTAAGTAATTTGTTAAGAAAAATGTCTGTCCAGTCATCAATACCATTGGCCTTGGAGAATTCTGTAGGCCAGTCAACAGTCTCTAGGTCAGTTGTGAACTTCCTTACTGAGGCATCGTCATGGAGTCTAAATGAGACTTTGTTGTATTCAAGTGGTGGTTTACTAATGTTTGTCAGGAGGAAGGTAGGGCAGTGGTCTGTAGTGCTATCTGTGATTATCCCTGATTTAAGGGGCGCTAGTATATTGGTCCATATGTGGTCTATTATGGTTGCACTTGTCTCAGTGAGCCTGGTTGGTTTAGTTATTGTTGGTATGAGAAGTGTGTTGTTCATATTGTTGATGAAATCAGTTACAGGCTGATCATCTAGTAAGCCAAGGTTGATGTTGAAGTCTCCAGCTAAGAGAAGGTGGTGCTTATTCATTTGTCTGTTTGTTATTAGTGACTTTAATTTCTCACTGAAATTTGGGATGTTTGTGTGAGGTATCCGGTAAATGGCACCGATTGTTATAGGCGTCTTAAGGTTTTTTACAGTAAAATTAGCAAAAATGTATTCCCCATATTCATCACTAAAGCAAGTGGTGCTAATACAAGATAATTGGTTAGAGTAATAGATTGCAATACCACCCCCAACTTGGTTTGGTCTGCAGTTGTGAATTGCTGTGTATCCTGGTAGAGGGTAGATATCTATTGTGTCCTGCTTAAGCCAGGTCTCAGTAAGAATAATGCAGGAGAAGGGTGTCTTTAGTGATTCAAGGAGTGCTAGGAGGTCATCATAGTGTTTGCTTAAGGACCTGGTGTTGTAGTTAAGTACTGATAGACTTTTAGCATTGTTTAGGATAGTGCTGGCTTGTGATGCTGTGTAATAAAGGCAGTTACTTTCCAATAGGTTTTGATTGGGTGTCAGATTATGGAGGTTTAGATCAGGGTCAACGTGATCAATCATCTTCTAGGTTTAAATTTTTTTTTTTTATTATCACACCGGCCGATTCCCACCAAGGCAGGGTGGCCCGAAAAAGAAAAACTTTCACCATCATTCACTCCATCACTGTCTTGCCAGAAGGGTGCTTTACACTACAGTTTTTAAACTGCAACATTAACACCCCTCCTTCAGAGTGCAGGCACTGTACTTCCCATCTCCAGGACTCAAGTCCGGCCTGCCGGTTTCCCTGAATCCCTTCATAAATTATGGTTATTTATATCCTGAGTTGTGTGTTGAGTTCTAGTACTGATGTCTGTAGTGGTAGGAAGTTTGGACAAGTATATAGCTAGAGTATTTTGGTCATGTAGAGTATAGTCACTACTAAACATAATGAAGTTGATGTTGTCTATGTGTTGTGCTGGAATGAACTAAAGTACAACTAGGTATAAACTAGTAATATAAAAATACAAATTAAAAATAGAACAAGACTCTCACTTGTAATTGCACTAAGGTCTAATAATGACTTTTGTGGAGTCTATGTTTTGAGCTAGAATGAGCTATAGTACAATAGGTTTAATCTAATAATATAAAAATACAAATTAAAAATAGCACTAGTCTCTCACTAGTAATTGCACTATGGTCTAATATAGTGAATTTGGTATTGACTATGTATTGAGCTAGAAAGAGCTATAGTACAACTAGGTTTAGTCTAATAATATAAAAATACAAATTACAAATAGCACCAGTGTCTCACTAGTAATTGCACTATGGTCTAATATAGTGAATTTGGTATTGACTATGTATTGAGCTAGAATGAGCTAGAGTAAAACTGTGATTAATCTAATAATATAATAAAGGCACAAGACTCTCAATTGTAATTGCACTAAGGTCTTATATAAGTTGTTTACAAGAATTAGAGTATAATTAGATTTAAATTGACAGGATAAAATACACAAATTAAGATAGCAAAAGAATAATAAAAAAAATTATAAAAATAAAAATGGCAATGACTTGGTTATAATATGCTAGTAAGATGGTAGACAGGATAATATAAAAGTTGTAGTTGAAAATACTAGTTTAAAAAAGTATGGAATAAAAATGGTTAATAAAAGAAGTTTACAATAAGTTTGATCAATATAGTTTAAAGTAAAATTGGGCAATAATAGGGATTTAGAATAAAATTGGGCAATTGAGTATTTTTTAAAGTGAGGTAGAATTATTGAAGACGGGAAGGAAGAAGTAAGAATCTAACCTTGTTATTACTCTGCTGCTACCACCGCTGATACTATTTTTCATCCAAGTTTATAGCACACGAACTTCTCTCTGGCTTCGCTGTGTAGATGTCTTTGCTCTCTGACCTCATCACTAATCTTCCTCAGTCCTTTCTTGGCACTCTTGCTTCATCCATCAATATCAGTTCCCTGATGTAGCCACTATATTCAGTGACTGTTTCACTGTCTCCTGCATGTCTGTATATTCAATATTTTTCCTGCCACGCACATTCTTTTAAGAATATTTTTATTTCCTTTGCATCCATAACCGCTACAAGTGTGATTATCAGTTTTTTTATTCTAAAAGTTAATTTCATCACAGTTCCTTCTTTCGTCATGCCTATCCTCCTAATTTTATCAACGTTGCCTTCTCTCATTCTAAAAGATTTATTTTTCTCTTCTGGAAAGACACTTGCACTTTGTGTTTTATATCATTCTGATTTGTAGAATCCTAGCATCAACATTCGCCGTCTGGATGTTAAACCTCGAAGAAATCAGTGTCATAGTTTTCCAGGCACCGATACTTTGGATGTTTACGCAACTCACTACTCAGTACACTTCTGTTCTTGTCATGTTCAATACACTGGTAAATCTGACCACTTCTTTCTCGATAATCTTAAGGACCACAAAAGAAGAACTCTCCATTAATGATCCTAGCAACACTTATTTCTGTCACGATAGGGGCCCAGGGTTCTTCAATCCTTCACAGAAGCTGTGTTGTTGAATTGGCCAATGTTTACTGATTCCCTAGCATGAGTCATAGTATTATCTTTGCTTCTGTAGATGTTTGTCTCTCCCAGCGCACTGTCAAAATCTCTAATAGTCAGAACACACGCGACTTGACCTCACTTACCAGAGCCTTGAACTTACTTTTAATTTTCTTCCGTTTTGCTTGTTACGTCTGACGAGATAATGCGTTTGTGGTAAGTTGCTCTCTCTCTCTCTCTCTCTCTCTCTCTCTCTCTATCTCTCTCTCTCTCTCTCTCTCTCTCTCTCTCTCTCTCTCTCTCTCTCTCTCTCTCTCTCTCTCTCTCTCTCTCTCTCTCTCTCTCTCTCTCTCCCTCTCTCTCTCTTTTACACATGCAAACTCCCAAAATGTGGAATATATGCCAGTGGGCGTTTGTGTGGTGTCAGCGGCAGGGCATTCCTGATGAGGAAGGAATAGGAGTGAAGAGGGCAGAGGGACCAGTAAGGGCTAGAGAGGAAAGGGGATGGGGTTGACGATGGGAAAGGCGGCGAGCGAAGAGGAACAGTGGAAAAGGTGAGAGAGGGGCTGGCCGTCTGACTCACACAATTCATGACATTACAGCCTGGGAGGAAGCATTTGATGCCGGGTCGAGCATTGTGCGCCCCCTCAGAGGACGTGGATGCTGCAGTCTGCTGGTGGCGTGGTGGTAGTAGTGGGATAGTATATGATTCTCCAAGGGCTGGCTGGATGTCCAGTGATGGTGTGGAGGTGGTGGTAGATTTGGCCTTATGGTAGAGGATTTGATGATGTGATAGCAGATCTGTCATTACGGTGGTGGAAGTGATGGTGTGTTGGTGGGTATGGTAGTGGCATTGTGATGATATTAAATTAAGTATTTTGCATTTTTTTAACGAGTGAAGGTTGTGAAATGAGAAAGACTTAGACCTGAAGCAGCGCCGCCTAACTTAAATGAACATGTGGCTTCTGACATCCATCTTTCGTTCTTAATTTTCTGGATTTCCTACCTGATCTTGGGTTGATTCATCACTTGTTTTGATTATACATGAACTGCTCATTAAAATTTATCATTTCAAGAACATTTTACTCTAAATTATTGTTCTGATTTGTAATCTCTAGTTTCTAGTAGCGGTCATGTGCTGAAAGTGCTACAACTATGACTGTCCCACTTCATGACTGTACTACAACTATGACTGTCCCACTTCATGACTGTAGTACAACTATGACTGTCCCACTTCATGACTGAACTTCATATGTTACAGACATTTATTTCAGGTCAGAAGCTGCTCGAACCTGCTAACTTCGAACATCGTTTCGCTCTAAGTTTGTAAATATTACGCTTATTCTGCGAGTTACAAACACTCTAATACCAGTGAGTGCAGGAAGAGATGAAAAACTGATCATTAGCCAAGAAATCAGGGAACGGGTGGGGTTTGAAACCATGGCGAGTGAGTCGTAACACTCACAGGCCAGTGCGTTAACCACTGGGCCAGCTGTCTCTAATAAGATTCATCTAACTAGGTATATATCTATACATCATAGTGCCACCACTGTGACCACAGATGCTGGTTTCTACAGACGAATCCCACACAAGCGTAGCTGTGATGAACTCTAGCTCAAGCCCCATCAAAGCCGTCATCATGATTCGCGAAATCATAATAACACGATTGCAAACAGACCATGGAACGGATGGGGTTTAAACCTATGGCACGATGGTGGCTTTGGGGGGACTTGAGCTTGAGTCCACCACAGTCACGCTGGAGTGGGATTCATCTGTTAAAACCTGCATTTGTGGTCACAGTAGTGGCCCATGCTAACTTCCCAGTTGTGTATAAAAATATACCTAGTTAGACGACTCTTATTAGAGCCAGCTGGCCCAGTGGTTAACGCACTGACCTGTGAGTTTTACGACTCACTCGCCATAAGAAATGGTGTCCAGATTTTCGTTCTTGAGCGTCATAGTCTAGCGGTACTAACATATGGCTAATGAAACGTAATTTAGTCCTGTCCAACTTTGTGTTATCTTAAATTTAGACATCATGACTGAAGCGACTCACTCTCACCTGTTCTGGCTGGTGTTCGTGGAGTGACTGTAGTAAACAATGATTACAGTATATAGCAGTTGGTACAGTACAGTATAAAGTATTTAGTGTATACGGTACATAATAATACAGTAATATCTTTATTTCTACAATAATATCTTTATTTCAATGACATACTACTATATAAAAAGCCGCTTGTTATGCAGAGCATTTCCCGCAAATTAGGTCATTTTTGTCCCAGGATGCGACCCACACCAGTCCACTAACTCGCAGGTACCCATTTTACTGATGGGTGAACATAGACATCCGGTGTATAGTAACACGCCCAATGTTTCTACCCCCGCCGGGAATCGAGCCCGGCAAAGGGGCATGATACGTTCATCAATGCCATTACCCGTGCGCGGGGGTAGGCCATAGTGAGGTATTATATTTCCGAAGACTCAAGTATTAGTAACTCTAGTTTTGCTGGTGGGAAAACTTTAAAGTTGCTGTTTGTACTAAAGTCAAAGTGGAGTGCATGACGATGTCCTCATCTCTACACTGAAGTCTCCTAGCTCAGGCTGACACATTTCATTTCCTGTGGAACGTAACCCATTCTGTGTGATGGAATGTGACAGGGGAAACATAGCCAGCTTTTATGTCCGTTACGTAACTATCAGAGTACAACAGCAGCCCATTGCTAATGTACGTTATTTTCTCTAAAACAAAACTGTCAGCTCAGTAATGGAGGATGGAGAGAGGATGTAATGAGGGAAGACCTGTCCCTGTCAGCTACACGCGAGTTATGTATATTTGATTCACATTCGGAAAATACATCAAATCCAAACATAAAAACACTGAAAAAAAACAGATATAATGATTGAAATACACAGGTGTGTCTCATCTTTCGT
Organism: Cherax quadricarinatus; assembly: GCF_038502225.1. Taxonomy (NCBI): domain Eukaryota; kingdom Metazoa; phylum Arthropoda; class Malacostraca; order Decapoda; family Parastacidae; genus Cherax; species Cherax quadricarinatus. The sequence continues at coordinate 25,265,558 of NC_091312.1, forward strand.
TACGAGTGAATTTCTGTTTGCTGCGAACAGCTGAATAACTCTGTTACATTTGTTTCCCATGTACTCTCATTAACAATAGCAGAGTCCGGTGTGTGACTGTGTCTCTCATGCAGGTTGGCTCCCCCGGTGGTGCGGGTGGGTGGACGAAGCTGCTTTGACGCCCAACATGCCGCCCTCACGGCCGCTCTCTACACTATTGTGAGTATCACTCCCAGCACCCATCACACCCTCGCCCATACACCATGTAAACATGATAATGGTGTCCAGTGCCGACAAGTAGATAAGTAAGGCACTTTTGATACAGTTATTGTAAGTATCTTTATTCCCAAACGTTACGCCTATACACAGTAGATTCTTCAGTCGAATACAAAGGAGATGACAGAGGCAGTGAGGGTGATGGACTGGTTACATCGTCTTTACATCAACACTGCTCCTGCTGTCGCCTCTGTATTCGATTGAAGAAGTCTACTGTTTAGGCGAAACTTTTGGAAATAAAGATACTTAACTGTTGGAAACGTGTCTTGCTTATCCATACAATGTGTACGTGTAAGATACAAAACACACTCTTGTATGCTTCCATCGTACTTTTTTCTCCTTGCGCACATAAACACACACATAAACGTGCCTTAACACACACACACAGCATGGCTAGACCTTGTATTCATCCTAAGTGACTCTTACATAAGGGACGTTGAATACAAGATGTCCGTACTATCAAATACCTTGTGGAAGTAAACGTTGGGAGGAACACATCACGAGAAGGTTAGGCGAAATTTGACCTCCAAAGAGGAGATTACGTAGGCATGAGGGAATCCCTGCATTAAGTGATGCGGGGAAGGGAATTAGAAGGAAAGACAACGGTTGAAATAATGAAGTATGTAACCGGAAGTGCCGCGAAGTAGAGAAGAAATTCATTTCCAGTAACAGAAAAACTAATGGCAAGAATAGTGAGAGTGAATAGTTTAATCAGCGTTGGGGATGCAAAAGCCAAAAGCTCAAGAACATGAAAAAAAATATTGACGGTAAAGGTTGGAAAGAAGGGAAGCAATCAAAAGCAACAGAAAGAAATATACATGAATGAGAAGGGAGGCTGAACGACAGTTAAAGAATGACATCCCATCATACGATATATCTGTATCAATTGATACACTTTGAAAAAACAGCAAATGTAGTTCCAAATTTTAACAGGCCAGTGACACTGACTCGCACGA
>NC_091312.1:25274268-25289268 GCF_038502225.1 Cherax quadricarinatus
ACTCAGAGATATTAACATCACTCAGAGATATTAACATCACTCAGAGATATTAATATCACTCAGAGATATTAACATCACTCACAGATATTAACATCACTCAGAGATATAAACATCACAGAGAGATATTAACATCACTCAGAGATATTAACATCACTCAGAGATATTAACATCACTCAGAGATATTAACATCAATGAGAGATATTAACATCACTCACAGATATTAACATCACTCAGAGATATAAACATCACAGAGAGATATTAACATCACAGAGAGATATTAACATCACTCAGAGATATTAAGATCACTCAGAGATATTAACATCACTCAGAGATATTAACATCACTCAGAGATATTAACACCACTCAGAGATATTAACATCACTCAGAGATATTAACACCACTCAGAGATACTAACACCACTCAGAGATATTAACATCAATGAGAGATATTAACATCACTCACAGATATTAACATCACTCAGAGATATAAACATCACAGAGAGATATTAACATCACAGAGAGATATTAACATCACTCAGAGATATTAACATCACTCAGAGATATTAACACCACTCAGAGATATAAACATCACAGAGAGATATTAACATCACTCAGAGATATTAACATCACTCAGAGATATTAACATCACTCAGAGATATTAACATCACTCACAGATATTAACACCACTCAGAGATATAAACATCACAGAGAGATATTAACATCACTCAGAGATATTAACATCACTCAGAGATATTAACATCACTCAGAGATATTAACATCACTCAGAGATATTAACATCACTCAGAGATATTAACATCACTCACAGATATTAACATCACTCAGAGATATAAACATCACAGAGAGATATTAACATCACTCAGAGATATTAACATCACTCAGAGATATTAACATCAATGAGAGATATTAACATCACTCACAGATATTAACATCACTCAAAGATATAAACATCACAGAGAGATATTAACATCACAGAGAGATATTAACATCACTCAGAGATATTAACATCACTCAGAGATATTAACATCACTCAGAGATATTAACATCACTCACAGATATTAACATCACTCAGAGATATAAACATCACAGAGAGACATTAACATCACTCAGAGATATTAACATCACTCAGAGATATTAACATCACTCAGAGATATTAACATCAATGAGAGATATTAACATCACTCACATATATTAACATCACTCAGAGATATAAACATCATAGAGAGATATTAACATCACAGAGAGATATTAACATCACTCAGAGATATTAAGATCACTCAGAGATATTAACACCACTCAGAGATATTAACATCACTCAGAGATATTAACATCACTCAGAGATATTAACATCACTCAGAGGTATTAACATCACTCAGAGATATTAACATCACTCAGAGATATTAACACGACTCAGAGATGTTAACATCACTCAGAGATATTAACACCACTCAGAGATATTAACATCACTCAGAGATATTAACACCACTCAGAGATATTAGCATAACTCAGAGAGATTAACACCACTCAGAGATATTAACACCACTCACAGATATTAACATCACTGGGAGATATTAACATCACTCAGAGATATTAACACCACTCGGAGATATTAACATCACTCAGAGATATTAACATCACTCAGAGATATAAACATCAAACAGAGATATTAACATTACTCAGAGATATTAACATCACTCAGAGACATTAACATCACTCATAGATATTAACATCACTCAGAGATATTAACATCACTCAGAGATATTAACATCACTCAGAGATATTAACATCACTCAGAGATATTAACACCACTCAGAGATATTAACTTCACTCAGAGATATTAACACCACTCAGAGATATTAACACCACTCAGAGATATTAACATCACTGAGAGATAGGAACATCATTCAGAGATAGTAACATCACTCAGAGATATTAACACCACTCAGAGATATTAACTTCACTCAGAGATATTAACATCACTCAGAGATATTAACACCACTCAGAGATATTAACACCACTCAGAGATATTAACATCACTGAGAGATATTAACATCACTCAGAGATATAAACATCACTGAGAGATATTAACATCACTCAGAGATATTAACATCACTCAGAGATAGTAACACCACTCAGAGATATTAACACCACTCAGAGATATTAACATCACTCAGAGATATTAACACCACTCAGAGATATTAACATCACTGAGATAGTAACATCACTCGGAGATATTAACATCACTCAGAGATATTAACGTCACTCAGAGATATTAACACCACTCAGAGATATTAGCATCACTGAGATATATTAACATCACTCAGAGATATTAACACCACTCAGAGATATTAACATCACTCAGAGATATTATCATCACTCAGAGATATAAACATCACTCAGAGATATTAACATTACTCAGATACATTAACACCACTCAGAGATATTAACATCACATAGAGTTATTAACATCACTCAGAGACATTAACACCACTCAGAGATAGTAACATCACTCAGAGATATTAACATCACTTAGAGATATTAACATCACTCAGAGATATTAACATCACTGAGGGATATTAACATTACTCAGAGATAGTAACACCACTCAGAGATATTAACATCACTCAGAGATAGTAAAACCACTCAGAGATATTAACACCACTCAGAGATATTAACATCACTCAGAGATATTAACACCACTCAGAGATATTAACATCACTGAGATAGTAACATCACTCGGAGATATTAACATCACTCAGAGATATTAACGTCATTCAGAGATATTAACACCACTCAGAGATATTAGCATCACTGAGAGATATTAACATCACTCAGAGATATTAACACCACTCAGAGATATTAACATCACTCAGAGATATTATCATCACTCAGAGATATAAACATCACTCAGAGATATTAACATTACTCAGATACATTAACACCACTCAGAGATATTAACATCACTCAGAGTTATTAACATCACTCAGAGACATTAACACCACTCAAAGATAGTATCATCACTCAGAGATATTAACATCACTTAGAGATATTAACATCACTCAGAGATATTAACATCACTGAGGGACATTAACATTACTCAGAGATAGTATCATCACTCAGAGATATAAACATCACTCAGAGATATTAACATCACTCAGAGATATTAATACCACTCAGAGATATTAACATCACAAAGAGACATTAACATCACTCAGAGATATTAACACCACTCAGAGATATTAACTTCACTCGGAGATATTGACACCACTCAGAGATATTAACACCACTCAGAGATATTAACACCACTCACAGATATTAACATCACTGGGAGATATTAACATCACTCAGAGATATTAACACCACTCGGAGATATTAACATCACTCAGAGATATTAACATCACTCAGAGATATAAACATCAAACAGAGATATTAACATTACTCAGAGATATTAACATCACTCAGAGACATTAACATCACTCATAGATATTAACATCACTCAGAGATATTAACATCACTCAGAGATATTAACATCACTCAGAGATATTAACATCACTCAGAGATATTAACACCACTCAGAGATATTAACTTCACTCAGAGATATTAACACCACTCAGAGATATTAACACCACTCAGAGATATTAACATCACTGAGAGATAGGAACATCATTCAGAGATAGTAACATCACTCAGAGATATTAACACCACTCAGAGATATTAACTTCACTCAGAGATATTAACATCACTCAGAGATATTAACACCACTCAGAGATATTAACACCACTCAGAGATATTAACATCACTGAGAGATATTAACATCACTCAGAGATATAAACATCACTGAGAGATTTTAACATCACTCAGAGATATTAACATCACTCAGAGATAGTAACACCACTCAGAGATATTAACACCACTCAGAGATATTAATATCACTCAGAGATATTAACACCACTCAGAGATATTAACATCACTGAGATAGTAACATCACTCGGAGATATTAACATCACTCAGAGATATTAACGTCACTCAGAGATATTAACACCACTCAGAGATATTAGCATCACTGAGATATATTAACATCACTCAGAGATATTAACACCACTCAGAGATATTAACATCACTCAGAGATATTATCATCACTCAGAGATATAAACATCACTCAGAGATATTAACATTACTCAGATACATTAACACCACTCAGAGATATTAACATCACATAGAGTTATTAACATCACTCAGAGACATTAACACCACTCAGAGATAGTAACATCACTCAGAGATATTAACATCACTTAGAGATATTAACATCACTCAGAGATATTAACATCACTGAGGGATATTAACATTACTCAGAGATAGTAACACCACTCAGAGATATTAACATCACTCAGAGATAGTAAAACCACTCAGAGATATTAACACCACTCAGAGATATTAACATCACTCAGAGATATTAACACCACTCAGAGATATTAACATCACTGAGATAGTAACATCACTCGGAGATATTAACATCACTCAGAGATATTAACGTCATTCAGAGATATTAACACCACTCAGAGATATTAGCATCACTGAGAGATATTAACATCACTCAGAGATATTAACACCACTCAGAGATATTAACATCACTCAGAGATATTATCATCACTCAGAGATATAAACATCACTCAGAGATATTAACATTACTCAGATACATTAACACCACTCAGAGATATTAACATCACTCAGAGTTATTAACATCACTCAGAGACATTAACACCACTCAGAGATAGTATCATCACTCAGAGATATTAACATCACTTAGAGATATTAACATCACTCAGAGATATTAACATCACTGAGGGATATTAACATTACTCAGAGATAGTATCATCACTCAGAGATATAAACATCACTCAGAGATATTAACATCACTCAGAGATATTAATACCACTCAGAGATATTAACATCACAAAGAGACATTAACATCACTCAGAGATATTAACACCACTCAGAGATATTAACTTCACTCGGAGATATTGTCACCACTCAGAGATATTAACACCACTCAGAGATATTAATATCACTCAGAGATAGTAACATCACTCAGAGATAGTAACATCACTCAGAGATATTACCATCACTCAGAGATATTAACACCACTCAGAGATATTAACACCATTCAGAGATATTAACATCACTGAGAGATATTAACATCACTGAGAGATATTAACATCACTCAGAGATATTAACACCACTCAGAGATATTAACATCACTCAAAGATATAAACACCACTCAGATATATTAACATCACTCAGAGATATTAACATCACTCAGAGATAGCAACATCACTCAGAGATATTAACATCACTCAGAGATATTAACACCACTCAGAGATATTAACATCACTCAGAGATATTAACATCACTCAGAGATAGTAGCATCACTCAGATAGATTAACATCACTCAGAGGTATTAACATCACTCAGATATATTAACACCAATCAGAGATATTAACACCACTCAGAGATATTAACATCACTCAGAGATATTAACACCACTCAGAGATATTAACATCACTCAGAGATATTAACACCACTCAGAGATAGTAACATCACTCAGAGATATTAACACCACTCATAGATATTAACACCACTCAGAGATATTAACACCACTCAGAGATATTAACATAACTCAGAGATATTAACACTACTCTGAGATATTAACATCACTCTGAGATAGTAACATCACTCAGAGATATTAACATCACTCAGAGATATTAACATCACTCAGAGATATTAACACCACTCAGAAATATTAACATCACTGAGAGATATTAACATCACTCAGTGATATTAACACCACTCGGAGATATTAACATCACTGAAAGATATTAACATTACTGAGAGATATTAACATCACTCAGAGATAGTAACATCACTCAGAGATATTAACATCACTCAGAGATATTAACATCACTCAGAGATATTAACATCACTCAGAGATATTAACATCACTCAGAGATAGTAACATCACTCAGAGATATTAACATCACTCAGAGATATTAACATCACTCAGAGATATTAACATCACTCAGAGATATTAACATCACTCAGTGATATTAACGTCACTCAGAGATAGTAACATCACTCAGAGACATTAACACCACTCAGAGATATTAGCATCACTCAGAGATATTAACATCACTCAGAGATATTAACTTCACTCAGAGATATTAACATCACTCAGAGATATTAACACCACTCAGAGATATTAACATCACTCAGAGATATTAACATCACTCAGATATATTAACATCACTCAGAGATATTAAGATCACTTAGAGATATTAACATCACTCAGAGATATTAACACCACTCAGAGATATTAACATCACTCAGAGATATTACATCACTCAGAGATATTAACATCACTCAGAGATATTAACATCACACAGAGATATTAACATCACTCAGAGATATTAAAATCACTCAGAGATATTAACTCCACTCAGAGATATTAACATCACTCAGAGATATTAACACCACTCAGAGATATTAACATCACTCAGAGATATTAACATCACTCAGAGATATTAACATCACTCAGAGATATTAACATCACTCAGAGATATTAACATCACTCAGAGATATTAACATCACTCAGAGATATTAACATCACTCAGAGATATTATCACCATTCAGAGATGTTAACACCACTCAGAGATATTAACACCACTCAGAGATATTAACATCACTCAGAGATATTAACATCACTCAGAGATATTAACATCACTCAGAGACATTAACATCACTCAGAGATTTTAACATCACTCAGAGATATTAACATCACTCAGAGATAGTAACACCACTCAGAGATATTAACACCACTCAGAGATATTAATATCACTCAGAGATATTAACACCACTCAGAGATATTAACATCACTGAGATAGTAACATCACTCGGAGATATTAACATCACTCAGAGATATTAACGTCACTCAGAGATATTAACACCACTCAGAGATATTAGCATCACTGAGATATATTAACATCACTCAGAGATATTAACACCACTCAGAGATATTAACATCACTCAGAGATATTATCATCACTCAGAGATATAAACATCACTCAGAGATATTAACATTACTCAGATACATTAACACCACTCAGAGATATTAACATCACATAGAGTTATTAACATCACTCAGAGACATTAACACCACTCAGAGATAGTAACATCACTCAGAGATATTAACATCACTTAGAGATATTAACATCACTCAGAGATATTAACATCACTGAGGGATATTAACATTACTCAGAGATAGTAACACCACTCAGAGATATTAACATCACTCAGAGATAGTAAAACCACTCAGAGATATTAACACCACTCAGAGATATTAACATCACTCAGAGATATTAACACCACTCAGAGATATTAACATCACTGAGATAGTAACATCACTCGGAGATATTAACATCACTCAGAGATATTAACGTCATTCAGAGATATTAACACCACTCAGAGATATTAGCATCACTGAGAGATATTAACATCACTCAGAGATATTAACACCACTCAGAGATATTAACATCACTCAGAGATATTATCATCACTCAGAGATATAAACATCACTCAGAGATATTAACATTACTCAGATACATTAACACCACTCAGAGATATTAACATCACTCAGAGTTATTAACATCACTCAGAGACATTAACACCACTCAGAGATAGTATCATCACTCAGAGATATTAACATCACTTAGAGATATTAACATCACTCAGAGATATTAACATCACTGAGGGATATTAACATTACTCAGAGATAGTATCATCACTCAGAGATATAAACATCACTCAGAGATATTAACATCACTCAGAGATATTAATACCACTCAGAGATATTAACATCACAAAGAGACATTAACATCACTCAGAGATATTAACACCACTCAGAGATATTAACTTCACTCGGAGATATTGTCACCACTCAGAGATATTAACACCACTCAGAGATATTAATATCACTCAGAGATAGTAACATCACTCAGAGATAGTAACATCACTCAGAGATATTACCATCACTCAGAGATATTAACACCACTCAGAGATATTAACACCATTCAGAGATATTAACATCACTGAGAGATATTAACATCACTGAGAGATATTAACATCACTCAGAGATATTAACACCACTCAGAGATATTAACATCACTCAAAGATATAAACACCACTCAGATATATTAACATCACTCAGAGATATTAACATCACTCAGAGATAGCAACATCACTCAGAGATATTAACATCACTCAGAGATATTAACACCACTCAGAGATATTAACATCACTCAGAGATATTAACATCACTCAGAGATAGTAGCATCACTCAGATAGATTAACATCACTCAGAGGTATTAACATCACTCAGATATATTAACACCAATCAGAGATATTAACACCACTCAGAGATATTAACATCACTCAGAGATATTAACACCACTCAGAGATATTAACATCACTCAGAGATATTAACACCACTCAGAGATAGTAACATCACTCAGAGATATTAACACCACTCATAGATATTAACACCACTCAGAGATATTAACACCACTCAGAGATATTAACATAACTCAGAGATATTAACACTACTCTGAGATATTAACATCACTCTGAGATAGTAACATCACTCAGAGATATTAACATCACTCAGAGATATTAACATCACTCAGAGATATTAACACCACTCAGAAATATTAACATCACTGAGAGATATTAACATCACTCAGTGATATTAACACCACTCGGAGATATTAACATCACTGAAAGATATTAACATTACTGAGAGATATTAACATCACTCAGAGATAGTAACATCACTCAGAGATATTAACATCACTCAGAGGTATTAACATCACTCAGAGATATTAACATCACTCAGAGATATTAACATCACTCAGAGATAGTAACATCACTCAGAGATATTAACATCACTCAGAGATATTAACATCACTCAGAGATATTAACATCACTCAGAGATATTAACATCACTCAGTGATATTAACGTCACTCAGAGATAGTAACATCACTCAGAGACATTAACACCACTCAGAGATATTAGCATCACTCAGAGATATTAACATCACTCAGAGATATTAACTTCACTCAGAGATATTAACATCACTCAGAGATATTAACACCACTCAGAGATATTAACATCACTCAGAGATATTAACATCACTCAGATATATTAACATCACTCAGAGATATTAAGATCACTTAGAGATATTAACATCACTCAGAGATATTAACACCACTCAGAGATATTAACATCACTCAGAGATATTACATCACTCAGAGATATTAACATCACTCAGAGATATTAACATCACACAGAGATATTAACATCACTCAGAGATATTAAAATCACTCAGAGATATTAACTCCACTCAGAGATATTAACATCACTCAGAGATATTAACACCACTCAGAGATATTAACATCACTCAGAGATATTAACATCACTCAGAGATATTAACATCACTCAGAGATATTAACATCACTCAGAGATATTAACATCACTCAGAGATATTAACATCACTCAGAGATATTAACATCACTCAGAGATATTATCACCATTCAGAGATGTTAACACCACTCAGAGATATTAACACCACTCAGAGATATTAACATCACTCAGAGATATTAACATCACTCAGAGATATTAACATCACTCAGAGACATTAACATCACTCAGAGACATTAACATCAATCAGAGATATTAACATCACTCAGAGATATTAACACCACTCTGAGATATTAACACCACTCAGAGATATTAACATCACTCAGAGATATTAACATCACTCAGAGATATTAACATCACTCAGAGATATTAACATCACTCAGAAATATTAACAACACTCAGAGATATTAACATCACTCAGAGATATTAACACCACTCAGAGATATTAACATCACTCAGAGATATTAACATCACTCAGATATATTAACATCACTCAGAGATATTAAGATCACTCAGAGATATTAACATCACTCAGATATATTAACATCACTCAGAGATATTAACACCACTCAGAGATATTAACATCACTCAGAGATATTACATCACTCAGAGATATTAACATCACTCAGAGATATTAACATCACACAGAGATATTAACATCACTCAGAGATATTAAAATCACTCAGAGATATTAACTCCACTCAGAGATATTAACATCACTCAGAGATATTAACACCACTCAGAGATATTAACATCACTCAGAGATATTAACATCACTCAGAGATATTAACATCACTCAGAGATATTAACATCACTCAGAGATATAAACATCACTCAGAGATATTAACATCACTCAGAGATATTAACATCACTCAGAGATATTAACATCACTCAGAGATATTAACATCACTCAGAGATATTAACACCACTCAGAGATATTAACATCACTCAGAGATATTAACACCACTCAGAGATATTAACATCACTCAGAGATATTAACATCACTCAGAGTTATTAACATCACTCAGAGATATTAACATCACTCAGAGATATAAACATCACTCAGAGATATTAACATCACTCAGATATATTAACACCACTCAGAGATATTAACATCACTCAGAGATATTAACATCACTCAGAGATATTATCACCATTCAGAGATATTAACACCACTCAGAGATATTAACACCACTCAGAGATATTAACATCACTCAGAGATATTAACATCACTCAGAGATATTAACATCACTCAGAGATATTAACATCACTCAGAGATATTAACATCACTCAGAGATATTAACATCACTCAGAGATATTAACACCACTCAAAGATATTAACACCACTCAGAGATATTAACATCACTCATAGATATTAACATCACTCAGAGATATTAACATCAATCAGAGATATTAACATCACTCAGAGATATTAACACCACTCAGAGATATTAACATCACTCAGAGATATTAACATCACTCAGATATATTAACATCACTCAGAGATATTAACATCACTCAGAGATATTAACATCACTCAGAGATATTAACATCACGCAGAGATATTAACACCACTCAGAGATATTAACATCACTCAGAGATATTAACATCACTCAGAAATATTAACATCATTCAGAGATATTAACATCACTCAGAGATATTAACACCACTCAGAGATATTAACATCACTCAGAGATATTAACACCACTCAGATACATTAACACCACTCAGAGATATTAACATCACTCAGAGTTATTAACATCACTCAGAGACATTAACACCACTCAGAGATAGTAACATCACTCAGAGATATTAACATCACTTAGAGATATTAACATCACTCAGAGATATTAACATCACTGAGGGATATTAACATTACTCAGAGATAGTAACACCACTCAGAGATATTAACATCACTCAGAGACATTAACATCACTCAGAGATATTAACATCACAAAGAGACATTAACATCACTCAGAGATATTAACACCACTCAGAGATATTAACTTCACTCGGAGATATTGACACCACTCAGAGATATTAACACCACTCAGAGATATTAATATCACTCAGAGATAGTAACATCACTCAGAGATAGTAACATCACTCAGAGATATTACCATCACTCAGAGATATTAACACCACTCAGAGATATTAACACCATTCAGAGATATTAACATCACTGAGAGATATTAACATCACTGAGAGATATTAACATCACTCAGAGATATTAACACCACTCAGAGATATTAGCATCACTCAGAGATATAAACACCACTCAGATATATTAACATCACTCAGAGATATTAACATCACTCAGAGATAGTAACATCACTCAGAGATATTAACATCACTCAGAGATATTAACACCACTCAGAGATATTAACATCACTCAGAGATATTAACATCACTCAGAGATATTAACATAACTCAGAGATATTAACACTACTCTGAGATATTAACATCACTCTGAGATAGTAACATCACTCAGAGATATTAACATCACTCAGAGATATTAACATCACTCAGAGATATTAACACCACTCTGAAATATTAACATCACTGAGAGATATTAACATCACTCAGTGATATTAACACCACTCGGAGATATTAACATCACTGAAAGATATTAACATCACTGAGAGATATTAACATCACTCAGAGATAGTAACATCACTCAGAGATATTAACATCACTCAGAGATATTAACATCACTCAGAGATATTAACACCACTCAGAGATATTAACATCACTCAGAGATATTAACATCACTCAGAGATATTAACATCACTCAGAGATATTAACATCACTCAGATATATTAACATCACTCAGAGATATTAACATCACTCAGAGATATTAACATCACTCAGAGATATTAACATCACTCAGAGATATTAACATCACTCAGAGATATTAACACCACTCAGAGATATTAACATCACTCAGAGATATTAACATCACTCAGAGATATTAACATCACTCAGAGATATTAACATCACTCAGATATATTAACATCACTCAGAGATATTAACATCACTCAGAGATATTAACATCACTCAGAGATATTAACATCACTCAGATATATTAACATCACTCAGAGATATTAACATCACTCAGAGATATTAACATCACTCAGATATATTAACATCACTCAGATATATTAACATCACTCAGAGATATTAACATCACTCAGAGATATTAACATCACTCAGATATATTAACATCACTCAGATATATTAACATCACTCAGAGATATTAACATCACTCAGAGATATTAACATCACTCAGAGATATTAACATCACTCAGAGATATTAACATCACTCAGAGATATTAACACCACTCAAAGATATTAACATCACTCAGAGATATTAACATCACTCAGAGATATTAACACCACTCAGAGATATTAACATCACTCAGAGATATTAACATCACTCAGAGATATTAACATCACTCAGAGATATTAACATCACTCAGAGATATTAACATCACTCAGAGATATTAGCATCACTCAGAGATATTAACATCACTCAGAGATATTAACATCACTCAGAGATATTAACATCACTCAGAGATATTAACATCACTCAGAGATATTAACATCACTCAGAGATATTAACATCACTCAGAGATATTAACATCACTCAGATATATTAACATCACTCAGAGATATTAACATCACTCAGAGATATTAACATCACTCAGAGATATTAACATCACTCAGAGATATTAACATCACTCAGAGATATGCTTTACTATTAAAACAAAACAACTTTCAATTCTTTAATTTAAATGACATCCTTAATTTTTTTAGATGTTTCTTTATAAAGACATGATTTAAATTTATAGACAGAATCCCTACACCACTTGAAGAGTAGTAGTGGTAAGTAGTAGTAAGTGTCTGGTGACCTCAGTGTCTGGTGACCTCAGTGTCTAGTGACCTCAGTGTCTGGTGACCTCAGTGTCTGGTGACCTCATTGTCTGGTGACCTGAGTGTCTGGTGACCTCAGTGTCTGGTGACCTCAGTGTCTGGTGACCTCAGTGTCTGGTGACCTCAGTGTCTAGTGACCTCAGTGTCTAGTGACCTCAGTGTCTGGTGACCTCATTGTCTGGTGACCTCAGTGTCTGGTGACCTCATTGTCTGGTGACCTCAGTGTGTGGTGACCTCAGTGTCTAGTGACCTCAGTGTCTGGTGACCTCAGTGTCTGGTGACCTCATTGTCTGGTGACCTCAGTGTCTGGTGACCTCAGTGTCTGGTGACCTCAGTGTCTGGTGACCTCAGTGTCTGGTGACCTCAGTGTCTGGTGACCTCATTGTCTGGTGACCTCAGTGTCTGGTGACCTCATTGTCTGGTGACCTCAGTGTCTGGTGACCTCAGTGTCTGGTGACCTCAGTGTCTGGTGACCTCATTGTCTGGTGACCTCAGTGTCTGGTGACCTCATTGTCTGGTGACCTCAGTGTCTGGTGACCTCAGTGTCTGGTGACCTCAGTGTCTGGTGACCTCAGTGTCTGGTGACCTCAGTGTCTGGTGACCTCAGTGTCTGGTGACCTCAGTGTCTGGTGACCTCAGTGTCTGGTGACCTCATTGTCTGGTGACCTCAGTGTCCGGTGACCTCATTGTCTGGTGACCTCAGTGTCTGGTGACCTCAGTGTCTGGTGACCTCAGTGTCTGGTGACCTCAGTGTCTGGTGACCTCAGTGTCTGGTGACCTCAGTGTCTGGTGACCTCAGTGTCTGGTGACCTCAGTGTCTGGTGACCTCAGTGTCTGGTGACCTCAGTGTCTGGTGACCTCAGTGTCTGGTGACCTCATTGTCTGGTGACCTCAGTGTCTGGTGACCTCAGTGTCTGGTGAACTCAGTGTCTGGTGACCTCAGTGTCTGGTGACCTCAGTGTCTGGTGACCTCATTGTCTGGTGACCTCATTGTCTGGTGACCTGAGTGTCTGGTGACCTCAGTGTCTGGTGACCTCAGTGTCTGGTGACCTCAGTGTCTGGTGACCTCATTGTCTGGTGACCTCAGTGTCTGGTGACCTCAGTGTCTGGTGACCTCAGTGTCTGGTGACCTCAGTGTCTGGTGACCTCAGTGTCTGGTGACCTCAGTGTCTGGTGACCTCAGTGTCTGGTGACCTCATTGTCTGGTGACCTCAGTGTCTGGTGACCTCAGTGTCTGGTGACCTCAGTGTCTGGTGACCTCAGTGTCTGGTGACCTCAGTGTCTGGTGACCTCATTGTCTGGTGACCTCATTGTCTGGTGACCTGAGTGTCTGGTGACCTCAGTGTCTGGTGACCTCAGTGTCTGGTGACCTCAGTGTCTGGTGACCTCAGTGTCTGGTGACCTCATTGTCTGGTGACCTCAGTGTCTGGTGACCTCAGTGTCTGGTGACCTCATTGTCTTGTGACCTCAGTGTCTGGTGACCTCAGTGTCTGGTGACCTCAGTGTCTGGTGACCTCAGTG
>NC_091312.1:25294268-25306768 GCF_038502225.1 Cherax quadricarinatus
GAAATCTCACCCTGTTTATGAGTGCTGAGGTCGTCTCAACTTCTAGCCCTACCCATTACCCTGGCCTCTCCTGGGTTTATTCTCTCGTGGCTTCTTAAAGCTGTGTATAGATGCTGTCTCTCTATTGATCTCCAACACGTGTCTTCATGGACCAGAGATCTGTCTCCTTTAAAAAAATAAGCGTAGATTCATACCTGATTTCGACCGCTGATCTCCATGAAGTAGATGTGACGGATAGGTAGTGTATTTAGCTCGTATATAACAGACCGAGTGTCGACTCTCCACTACTCCTTGTGTAGAATAACCCACACGGATTATTCTACATAAATAATAATAATAATAATAATAATAATAATAATAATAATAATAATAATAATAATAATAATAATAATAATAATGAGTGACTTTATTTGCCCTCAGGTGTGCAGATTTCCTACATCTCTACCTTAGGGACCCACATCACTCTCATCGCTCTCAGCTCCTTCCTCCTCATCGGCATACAACAGGTGAGGTATACACAAAGTGTAGGCATACACAAGATGACGAGAAAGACACTTATGTTTGCAGCGAAGCCTTTATTAAGACGTTTCGCGCAGGGTGAGACCCCTCACAAGATACACCCAACCTTAGGGTGGGATATATAAAAACACAAGTGAGCAACACTATTAATCCACAATAATTACGACCACTTCTTCCCACATTGATCCACCTCAACACAGACTCCCACTAACACACACGCACACTCAACCTCTCACACGAAAAAATCTCAAAATAGAGCATGTAAATGAAGATGAAATTTCAAGCAAAAGTGATGAACTGATGATACGAAGAGAGGAAGCAAGCATTAACATTATAGCTTTGAAGCAGATGACACTGAGAAAGCAAACGCAATTTTCTGCAGTGGGTATCAAGCGCTTTGTAATTTAATATTATATTTAGCTTCATCCTCAGTCTGTTTGACGAGAGACGAATGTGTTACCACTTAATAAAGAAAGAGGAAATAGATGTGACAGAGAACTAACATTGTTAAGTAGAAACCAGATGAGATTCAAGGCGGTTATAGGGATAAGACATAAGTAAATAAAATAACTACATAGTAAGCACAAGGTTGACCGGGCGATCTAGGCATCTAGGGACAGAATAACAGCAAACATATCCCTGAAGTTACTTATGTTCAGACTAGCCGCGGCAGGGTACGTGTGCATGGCATAGTTACTTGTACAAAGGTTCTTCAGGACCCTGTGTGCAACGTACGTATGTCAGCACCATCATAGTCTACACAGGACCCTGTGTGCAACGTATGTCAGCCCCTTCATAGTCTACACAGGACCCTGTGTGCACCGTATGTCAGCCCCATCATAGTCTACACAGGACCCTGTATGCAACGTATGTCAGCCCCATCATAGTCTACACAGGACCCTGTGTGCACCGTATGTCAGCCCCATCATAGTCTACACAGGACTCTGTGTGCAACGTACGTATGTCAGCCCCATCATAGTCTACACAGGACCCTGTGTGCAACGTATGTCAGCCCCTTCATAGTCTACACAGGACCCTGTGTGCACCGTATGTCAGCCCCATCATAGTCTACACAGGACCCTGTATGCAACGTATGTCAGCCCCATCATAGTCTACACAGGACCCTGTGTGCACCGTATGTCAGCCCCATCATAGTCTACACAGGACCCTGTGTGCACCGTATGTCAGCCCCATCATAGTCTACACAGGACCCTGTGTGCACCGTATGTCAGCCCCATCATAGTCTACACAGGACCCTGTGTGCAACGTATGTCAGCCCCATCATAGTCTACACAGGACCCTGTGTGCAACGTATGTCAGCCCCTTCATAGTCTACACAGGACCCTGTGTGCACCGTATGTCAGCCCCATCATAGTCTACACAGGACCCTGTATGCAACGTATGTCAGCCCCATCATAGTCTACACAGGACCCTGTGTGCACCGTATGTCAGCCCCATCATAGTCTACACAGGACCCTGTGTGCAACGTACGTATGTCAGCCCCATCATAGTCTACACAGGACCCTGTGTGCAACGTATGTCAGCCCCTTCATAGTCTACACAGGACCCTGTGTGCACCGTATGTCAGCCCCATCATAGTCTACACAGGACCCTGTATGCAACGTATGTCAGCCCCATCATAGTCTACACAGGACCCTGTGTGCACCGTATGTCAGCCCCATCATAGTCTACACAGGACCCTGTGTGCACCGTATGTCAGCCCCATCATAGTCTACACAGGACCCTGTGTGCACCGTATGTCAGCCCCATCATAGTCTACACAGGACCCTGTGTGCAACGTATGTCAGCCCCATCATAGTCTACACAGGACCCTGTGTGCAACGTATGTCAGCCCCATCATAGTCTACACAGGACCCTGTGTGCAACGTATGTCAGCCCCATCATAGTCTACACAGGACCCTGTGTGCAACGTATGTCAGCCCCATCATAGTCTACACAGGACCCTGTGTGCAACGTATGTCAGCACCATCATAGTCTACACAGGACCCTGTGTGCAACGTATGTCAGCACCATCATAGTCTACACAGGACCCTGTGTGCAACGTATGTCAGCCCCATCATAGTCTACACAGGACCCTGTGTGCAACGTATGTCAGCCCCATCATAGTCTACACAGGACCCTGTGTGCAACGTATGTCAGCCCCATCATAGTCTACACAGGACCCTGTATGCAACGTATGTCAGCCCCATCATAGCCTACACAGGACCCTGTGTGCAACGTATGTCAGCCCCATCATAGTCTACACAGGACCCTGTATGCACCGTATGTCAGCACCATCATAGTCTACACAGGACCCTGTGTGCAACGTATGTCAGCCCCATCATAGTCTACACAGGACCCTGTGTGCAACGTATGTCAGCCCCATCATAGTCTACACAGGACCCTGTATGCAACGTATGTCAGCCCCATCATAGTCTACACAGGACCCTGTGTGCAACGTATGTCAGCCCCATCATAGTCTACACAGGACTCTGTATGCAACGTATGTCAGCCCCATCATAGTCTACACAGGACCCTGTGTGCAACGTATGTCAGCCCAATCATAGTCTACACAGGACTCTGTATGCAACGTATGTGAGCCCCATCATAGTCTACACATTATCTATGTTTCTTCCGCACGAGAAAACATGCCCAGAAACTAGAGAAAGTTCAGAGATGTGCCACAGTGAAAGCCCCGTGTTAAGAATAACTAAAATAGCTGAATATTGCACCACTCGAAGAGAGGAGGGACGTCACGAGGATTTACAAGATACTCAGAGGAGACGATAGAGCAGAGACAGACTGCATGGAGGAGACCGGCGACAATGGAGCACAAATGGAAGGTAAAGATGTAAATGAGTCACAGGGATTCAGATCCAGAGCATTCCTAGTCTTCAGTCTAGGAAGGATATGGATATGGTGCAAATAGAGACTATTCATTCTAGGAGTAGAATATGACTGTTAGTAAATTGTTGAGAGCCGGGAGCAGGAGCCAAGGGGAATAAAATTGTCGCACTATTTTACACATACAATCGTCAAATCTGCACTTACACATTTGAATTCCACTCTCCGCTGTCGTTGTCGTAACTTTGGAGCCGTTGGTAAACGTTTCAAGCTCCGCCACTGAGGATTTTGGAAGACCTGACGCTCACAGCAACAAATAGGCGAGTTCCCAATCTCACACTGTGCCCCCCCCCCCACACACACACTACGTACCACAGTAACACTAAAACTAAAATTCACATTAAGTGGATGACACAAGCGAGAACCGTCGACCTTCTGAGTGTATTTTATGAAGCAACGCTGCCTGGCGGCGTGAACTAGCATTAGGCGTTACTTTATTTTAGTCTCCGGTAGTTTTATTACACACCTCGGTGCCCGTCCTGCCATGGGTAATCTTATAAAGAACAGAGGCATATAATGCGTCCAAGGACTCACGAGCCGGCCTCCAAGACGTGCTTTGTGGCAACAATGGAGCCTGTTGTAGAACTGTGGAGTCGGTGAAAGTTCAACCAGTGAGAGTTCCGGTAGAAAGAGTTTTTGGTTGCTGATGAACACTCACTGGGTCGACGGGGCTCGCCCCTAGAATTCTGGCGTCAAACATTAACTTTTTGTAGAATAATAAGGCAAAATACCATGACTGGAAGAATACACAAATAACCAGCATACAGGAGAAAGAAACTGTTGACGACGTTACGGTCCGACTGAAATCATTACCTGGACACACGCTAACACACGAAGGTAAGGCTCCCTTACCTTCGTGTGTTAGTGTGTGACCAGTTAATGCATCAAAAGTTTCGTGTATCTGCTGCTTATTTGAGTATTAACATTTGTATATGTTGAATAAGTGCAGGAGTTATTAATTTGATATGGAGCGTTAAACCCGTAGAGGTCATTCAGCACTAAACCCGTAAAGGTCATTCAACACAAGAAGAGGTTGATTATTATTGGAAATTGTCATTCATCTCCTAAGAAATGGGAGGTAACCAGATTTGATGCAAAATAGAGAACGGTAGGTCCATTTTTTTTTTTTTTTGACGGGGAGGGGGGGGGCTGGGGGGCTGGGTCAAAGCGGCATTCCTTTGAAGGGAAGGTAGTCGAGGTTGAGGGAGAGAGAGAGAGAGCGAGAGAGAGAGAGCGAGAGAGAGAGAGAGAGAGAGAGAGAGAGAGAGAGAGAGAGAGAGAGAGAGAGAGAGAGAGAGAGAGAGAGAGAGAGAGAGAGAGAGAGAGAGAGAGAGAGAAAATATAAAAAGAGAAAAGAGAAGAGAAAGAAGAGGCGCTAATTGGAGTGTGGGCCGTGTATGTGCAGGAGCGGTGTGGGCTGGTCACACCCTGGGTGGTGGCTAACATAGCCTTCATGGCCCTGGAGGCAGTGTGCTGTATGTACTCCAACGTACTCAGGGACCACATCAACAAGGTCAGTCATTTTTATTATTATTATTATTATTGATAACATTATGATTATTACTATTAATTATAATATTTTGATTGTTAATATTATCACCATTATTATTATTATTATTATTATTATTATTATTATTATTATTATTATTATTATTATTATTATTATTATTATTATTATTGTTATTATTATTATTATTATCATTATCATTAACTATTATTATTATTATTATTATTATTATTATTATTATTATTATTATTATTATTATTATTATTATTATTATTATTATCATTATCATTAACTATTATTATTATTATTATTATTATTATTATTATTATTATTATCATTATCATTAACTATTATTATTATTATTATTATTATTATTATTATTATTATTATTATTATTATTATTATTATTATTATTATTATTATTATAATTATATGATGTTACCATTATTGTTACACTCGGAGTGATGCACTCAACCTGTAAAAGTCATAACGCGCTCGGGAGGGGGGGGTGGAAGCTTTGATTCAAGAAAGTGGAAAATAGTTTTACTTCCTTGGATCAAAAACCCTTTACAAGCATCAAGATACCCCATTTCCCCTGCTCACTAATCCTCCTCCTCCTCTTCCTCCTCCTCCTTCCCCCTCCCTCCCTCATTACCTGCTCCCCCTCCTCTCCCCTCTCCCTCCTCTCCCCTCCCCCTCCTCTCCCTCCCTCTCCTCTCCCCTCCCCTCCTCTCCCCTCCCCCTCCCCTCACAAAACCATCACTTTCACATATGTACGAGAATTAAAAAAACTCTTCCACGTTTCTTCTTGTTTTATATTTTCTGTTCTGCCTTGTGAATGTTTTCTGCAGTCCATGAGTCGACCCTTTCTCTCTCTCTCTCTCTCTCTCTCTCTCTCTCTCTCTCTCTGTCTCTCTGTCTGTCTGTCTGTCTGTCTGTCTCTCTCTCTCTCTCTCTCTCTCTCTCTCTCTCTCTCTCTCTCTCTCTCTCTCTCTCTCTCTCTCTCTCTGTCTCTCTATCTCTCTGTCTCTCTGTCTGTCTGTCTGTCTCTCTCTCTCTCTCTCTGTCTCTGTCTCTGTCTCTGTCTCTCTGTCTCTCTGTCTGTCTGTCTGTCTGTCTCTCTCTCTCTCTCTCTCTCTCTCTCTCTTTCTTTACACAGGGTTTCACAAGGTTAGGTTAAGGATCCCGAACTTCATTGACTAGCTATTTACAGGTTAAGGATCCCTAACTTTATTGACAAGCTATTTACAAGTTAAGGATTCCTAACTTTATTGACAAGCTAAGAGCTGTTACCTGTATCAGCTCGTTTGAAAGCATTTTATTGTTATGAGACATACAAATAAGGAACAGGATAAAGTTGGAGCCATCTGTGGGCCAGCATTTTCATCTAATCAACTGACTTTATCTCGTTGACATCATAATGTTGTACGAATGCGTTCCATACTCGAGTTATCCTGGGTATATATGATCTCAGATGAAGTGATGTTCCGAAAGAAGGGTACAGCCAGAGTGAAGTTGTTGCTTTCTGCCCGTCTTGTGGTATAGAAACTTGCTTCAAGCTGTCCTCGAAGTGGATCCAAGTGTGGTACTTTGACAATATTGGCCTTGTACATAACAGTAAGGCCACCCAAATCCCTCCTGTGTTGGAGGCTCTGCTGCAATGACAGATCTATCCAGGATTAGACCAGGCGAGAGATGAGACGTCTTGCTCTGTTCTCTACTCTGCCAAGCAGTATCTCTCTCTCTCTTTCTCTCTCTCTCTCTCTCTAACCTCTAAAATCAAGCACAGTGAATCAGTATTAATTTCCGTCAGTGTAGACAGCAGCCATGATTGTTGCCACCAACATCCTTTCCTTTCATCTGCCTTTTTTTGTTTCCCTCTATCATTTCCTCTCCCTCCCACCATCTCCTTCCTCTCCCACTTCCCTTCTCCACGCCCTTCCCCGACAACCTTCCCTATCACTTTCTCTTTATTCCCCTTCCATCAGTACCTTTAACCTCCTCTTCCCACTTCCCTCATTCATCACTGTTTTCTTACTGGTTCTGAAATTTACTCTTCTTGTCTTTTCTTTGTCCTTATACACCTTCCTGTTATTCTTTTATTTTTATTGTTCCTTGATAATGTGAGAAATCACGAAAGCGCTTGGAATTCTACTATTTTTTCACAGTGGTTGTTCTGCATATATATAATGTATGAAAATTTATTTCCAAAAAAAAAGCATTTGTTCTCAAAATGATGTTCCATTTTTTATAACTTTCAGAAATTCGATGGAATTTGCAAAGCAGAAATGACTTTCTTCCTCACCAGAGTTAGCATTAATGTGAGTATGTCTGTATGTATGTCTGTATGTGAGTATGTCTGTATGTGAGTATGTCTGTATGTGAGTATGTCTGTATGTATGTCTGTATGTGAGTATGTCTGTATGTATGTCTGTATGTGAGTATGTCTGTATGTGAGTATGTCTGTATGTGAGTATGTCTGTATGTGAGTATGTCTGTATGTGAGTATGTCTGTATGTATGTCTGTATGTGAGTATGTCTGTATGTATGTCTGTATGTGAGTATGTCTGTATGTGAGTATGTCTGTATGTGAGTATGTCTGTATGTGAGTATGCCTGTATGTGAGTATGTCTGAATGTGAGTATGTCTGTATGTGAGTATGTCTGTATGTGAGTATGTCTGTATGTGAGTATGTCTGAATGTGAGTATGTCTGTATGTGAGTATGTCTGTATGCGAGTATGTCTGTATGTGAGTATGTCTGTATGTGAGTATGTCTGTATGTGATTATGTCTGTATGTGAGTATGTCTGTATGTGAGTATGTCTGTATGTGAGTATGTCTGTATGTGAGTATGTCTGTATGTGAGTATGTCTGTATGTGAGTATGTCTGTATGTGAGTATGTCTGAATGTGAGTATGTCTGTATGTGAGTATGTCTGTATGTGAGTGTGTATGTATATGAGTATGTCTGTATGTATGTGTGTTTGTGTGTATGTGAGTATGTGTGTATGTGAGTATGTATGTGAGTATGTCTTTATATGAGTATTTCTATATGTATGCATGTATGTGAGTATGTTTTTGAGTATGTATGTATGTATGTATGTATGTATGTGAGTATGTGTGTATGTATGTGTGTATGTGAGTATGTGTGTGTGAGCATGTCTTCATGTATGTGAGTATGTCTGTATGTATTTATATCTGTATGTATCATATCTGGGCCTAAGGATGTATACTCATCAGTATATCCGTGTATATGTGTATGTCCCTGCTTGACGCAGCGGTTATAGTGAGTGTTGTTCCTTGTGTTGCAGGTGATGGCGCTGTGGGCTGTGATGCGCTTCCTGAAGAACATCAGGACTGGCATAACCTACAAAGACCCGGAAGCCATCGAACTCTGAGGCTGAGGGAGAAAGTGAAAAAGTGTGTGTGTGTGTGTGTGTGTGTGTGTGTGTGTGTGTGTGTGTGTGTGTGTTATTTATTTCTTGATTTGTTTAGCTATTTGTAGTTATAGGAGCAGAGTTATGCTCGTGGTGTCCGGCGGTGAGCGATCTGTTGGTCATATTCACAACCTCTTATGAGTGACCAAATAGTAAGATACAAAAAATACCTTGGAGAATTAAGTAAATTTCTATAAAGCTGTCGGCCGCTTCGTATAGAGTTATCAGTGGTACGTCAGGTAAAGTTATCAGTAGTGCGTCGTTTAAAATTAACAGTAATGCCTCGTTTGAACTTATCAGTGGTATGTCGTGTAGAATTATCAATGGGTGAGAAGACCATAAACGGAGTATAGCTCAAGAGGCGAAAAATGCAAATATTACACCCAACATATCACCAGAAGTACACACAAATCGCATAACATCTGCAGCATATTTGAGTAGTTTACTACTCTCAGAACTGCTTTCGGAAACCCTAAAAAATTCTTTTACCACTTTTTTACACGATATACGTCAAGCCTGTCATGGAGTATGCAGCACCAGCATTGAGCCCCCACCTGGTAAAGTATATATCTTAACTCGAGAAGGTCCAGATTGATCTATGGTAGGAAAGGATGAATTCAGTTTCTTGGATCAAGAGCCCCTCAGCGAGTCCTCTCTTCGGAGCTGAAGACATTAAGTTAAAGAGGGGACACTAAAAAAAAATAAATGTGACGATTTAAGTAGAGAGATGTATTAAGGAAACAATTTCGGCATAGACTATATTCAGATGATTATACTGAGTAGGTATGAGAGTACACATGAGGCCAAGAATCATTTACGTCGGCAACTGAAAGGGACGTGGCCAGGCGATGAGACTCGACCCCCGTAAACGTAACATGGTGAGTGTATGCACGCACACGTACGCATGTACAGCAGGCACACGCGCGCGTGTCACACTCGCAAAACTCCAATTAATTGACATCATATATTGAGGACCAGGAGAGGACCTGTGACATCACGCCAATATTTCCCCTCAGACAACGTTTAACATTTACTGTTGTCTGTAAACATTTGGAAAATACTCATCCGTTATGTATATGTTACTTGGGGTAAATATGCATGTTGTGTATACATGCTGTATGTTGCAAATACATTTACCCGGTATATTATTCTGTTAAAGATTTTGTGTTTATCAGAGCTTCGAGAACTCTTGTATAATAAATGAATTAATCCGAAGATTTTTTTTTTGAGCAGATCGCCGCTGATTAATTGAATCCTCCTCTGGATGTTTAATGATGCTCTGTTGAGTTAGTCAAGTAAGTATAAGTCGCTAGAACACCCTCCGGGTTACGCTTATTCTTGCTACATCAACAACCAAGAGAAAATCCCATCTGTCAGCTCTTTGATCTCGGCTAAATTAGCTTGACACCATTTTTAGGACACCGTAAAAAGTGATAGAGAGGAAATAATTTTATTCCGAGGTAAAGGAATTTGGGGGAAAAGTGAACACTGGGAGTGTTTTGATGTGTGGTCATGCATTATGGACGATCCCAGCGCTTAGTACGCCGGTGTGTGTACGTGTATTAAGACACCCGTGTGTGTCTGTAGTAAGGACGCCCTTGTGTGTATGTGTATTGAAGACGACCCTGTGTGTGTGTGTGTGTGTGTGTGGGTGTGTGTGTGTGTGCGTGTGTATATATATATGTGTGTGTGTGTGTGTGTGTGTGTGTGTGTGTGTGTGTGTGTGTGTGTGTGTGTGTGTGTGTGTGTGTGTGTGTGTGTGTGTGTGTGTGTGTGTGTGCATGTGTTTGTTAACTTGGGACACCCCGTTGAGTGTACTTTTGCTAAGGGTGTCCGTGTATATGTACAACAAGGACGCTTGTTTATGCCCGTGTCTGTGACCAGATGTGGTGGTTGATCTCTCAAGAGACACGTTATTTCAAAGACCTCCATTAAGTACGGGAAGAAAATAACAAGATTAACAGAGCATCATCCATAATGTTCGCTGTTGCATTCGATGTATCACAGTTGCAGAAGACGGAGAAACAGACAGGAGCGGGCAGGTTCCTGTGTGTAAGAGAGAAAACTATATTGTTTCAGTGTATGGAAATCCCATAAGCATTGTACTAGTTAACGGTCTTCAGTTTCTTGTGTGTGTGTGTGTACCAAGTGGCAGTTTTAAGTGTCGTGGTGGCGTACATGTGTTATGTTATGATGTTACATTTCCTCTGTCATATCATAAGTGAAGTTGCCTTATTTAGTATACATTTTATGTTGTGGAAATGTATGTGTGTGTGTGTGTGTGTGTGTGTGTGTGTGTGTGTTTGTGTGTGTGTGCGTGTGTGTGTGTGTGTGTGTGTGTGTGCGTGTGTGTATGTGTGTGTGTGTGTGTGTGTGTGTGTGTGTGTGTGTGTGTACTCACCTAATTGTACTCACCTAATTGTGGTTGCAGGGGTCGAGACTCAGCTCCTGGCCCCGCCTCTTCACTGATCGCTACTGGATCCTCTCTCTCTCTGCTTCCTGAGCTTTGTCATACCTCTTCTTAAAACTATGTATGGTTCCTGCCTCCACTACTTCACTTGCTAGGCTATTCCACTTGCTGACAACTCTATGACTGAAGAAATACTTCCTAACGTCCCTGTGACTCGTCTGAGTCTTCAGCTTCCAGTTGTGACCCCTTGTCCCTGTGTCCCCTCTCTGGAACATCCTATCTCTGTCCACCTTGTCTATTCCCCGCAGTATCTTGTATGTCGTTATCATGTCTCCCCTGACCCTTCTGTCCTCCAGTGTCGTCAGTCCGATTTCCCTTAACCTTTCCTCGTACGACATTCCCTTGAGCTCTGGGACTAGCCTTGTTGCAAACCTTTGTACTTTCTCTAACTTCTTGACGTGCTTGACCAGGTGTGGGTTCCAGACTGGTGCTGCATACTCCAGTATGGGCCTAACATACACAGTGTACAGTGTCTTGAACGATTCCTTATTAAGGTATCGGAACGCTATTCTCAGGTTTGCCAGGCGCCCGTATGCTGCAGCGGTTATTTGGTTGATGTGTGCCTCCGGTGATGTGCTCGGTGTTATGGTCACCCCAAGGTCTTTCTCCCTGAGTGAGGTCTGTAGTCTTTGTCCACCTAGCCTATACTCTGTCTGCGGTCTTCTTTGCCCCTCCCCAATCTTCATGACTTTGCATTTGGCTGGATTGAATTCGAGAAGCCAGTTACTGGACCACATGTCCAGCCTCTCCAGGTCTCTTTGCAGTCCTGCCTCATCCTCGTCCGATTTAATTCTTCTCACCAACTTCACGTCATCTGCGAACAGGGACACTTCAGAGTCTATTCCTTCCATCATGTCGTTCACATATATCAAAAATAGCACTGGTCCTAGAACTGACCCCTGTGGGACCCCGCTCGTAACAGGCGCCCACTGTGATACCTCTTCACGTACCATGACTCGTTGCTGCCTCCCTGTCAGGTATTCCCTTATCCATTGCAGTGCCCTTCCTTTTACGTGTGCCTGATCCTCCAGCTTCTGCACTAATCTCTTGTGGGGAACTGTGTCAAAGGCCTTCCTGCAGTCTAGGAAAACGCAATCTACCCAACCCTCTCTCTCATGTCTTACTTCTGTTACCTTGTCATAAAACTCCAGGAGGTTTGTGATACAAGATTTGCCTTCCATGAACCCATGCTGGTTTTCATTTATAATCTTGTTCCTTTCCAGGTGTTCGACCACTCTCCTCCTGATAATCTTCTCCATGACTTTGCACACAATACATGTCAGAGACACAGGTCTGTAGTTTAGTGCCTCGTTTCTGTTTCCTTTCTTAAATATGGGGACTACATTAGCTGTCTTCCATTTCTCAGGTAGTTGCCCAGTTTCAAGGGATGTGTTGAAGATTGTGGTTAGAGGCACACACAGCATCTCTGCTCCTTCTCTCAGGACCCATGGGGAGATGTTGTCCGGTCCCATCGCCTTTGAGGTGTCAAGGTCACTTAAGAGCTTCTTCACCTCCTCCTCAGTTGTTCGTATGTCATCCAACACTTGTTGGTATATTCCCTCTTGATGTTCCCTTCTGTTCTGTCTTCCCACAGCCCTTCCTGTCTCTACTGTAAAAACTTCCTTAAATCTCCTGTTCAGCTCCTCACATACCTCCTGATCATT
>NC_091312.1:25309268-25326768 GCF_038502225.1 Cherax quadricarinatus
CAGGTAATCAGGCTCTCATTAGAGGGAGGGATTGCAGAATCTCTGGTTAACCTGCCTCCCACGACCCCCAGCTCCCCTTGTTGCCCCTAATGACTGTTTATCTTTGGCTGTGGAGACTCAGTCATTAGCCTCACTCATTAGCTTCTCATTAGCTTCAGTCATTAACCTCATACTCATTACTCTTGCGCCTCCCACTCCATTAACTCAGCCTCATTATTTACGCTTGCAATAAATTTCTTAATCATGGACCTTCTGGGTAAAACTCGCTTAATCGTTGTTATTTATTTTCAAAGAGAAGTTTTAATTTTGGTTTGCGTTTAGTAAGATTAGACTATACTTCGCGTGAGGACAACGTGTTGGATTTGATAATTTGTGTTTGTTCAGCGTGTATGAAATAAGGGACAGCACCTAAGGACTGGCAGAGAACTTGTGCGTTTTCTTTGTGTAAAGACGAGACAGAGCAGGAGAATTATACGAGAATCAGAGTTTTGAACTGTGGATAAAAGATTTAGAATTTGTTGCGCCGTTTGCTCAACAAATTCTAAATCTATTTCAGTAATGATATTTTTATTTATTTTTTATTTTTTTTTTTTTTAAATTCTCTAGTGGATTTCAACTTTATGACAGTTACTTTGGTATTGCTCAGTTGGAGAAGCTAGATTGTTTTTCCCGACTTTGTCTATATGATAATCTGTTGTTCCTTTTCAGTGTTTTCCTTAGATTTGCTGAATATGTGTAGTTCTTTTCGTTTGAAGTCATAGATGAAGAGGGTAGAACATTTTAGCTTTATACAAAAATATTAAGTATATAATGTCATTCTCGCTACTCTGCGTTTGTATTGGCTTGTTCAAGTTGTATTTAGAGTGGAACATCTATAAACAAATGTTCACTCAGCACATAGTATCTCTCTGCTACAGAATGAAGAGAAGAAGGAAATCAGGATGACAGTATCTATGAAGGAATTCAAGGAGAATGGATTAGCCGGACAAAAATAAAACCAATTAACTTTGGGAATATTTATTTAAATAAACATTTACACATTAAGCAAAGAGGTCGGTATATAATGTAAGAAAAGATTACCTTAAGGTTTTTTTAGCCGTAAATAAATAATGGTATAAATTTGAAAAGTTAAACTCCCTACTACTGATTTAAGATCACACTGAATATCATTTTAGATTACAATATTAAGTCTTGTGCTGCTTCGCGTTATTCAGTTTTTCTCCAGATGACTCCAGTTGTTGATATTAATCCGATGGAGCTCAAATTATCGCAGATAGGAGCCGAAACGATGTCTCTCATGCTCTGTGACCCTGGAGGGCGGAAATGCCTCCACACTTGTATCATTAAACCTTTTGTGTATCCCTGGCATGTGGCCTAATCCTCCCCGGCTCCATTCAACGCTGTCCATACCTCTACTGTTTACCCGCCTCCTCACTTTTATTTATTCCTAAACTTCGTTCTCTACTCCTCCCCACTAATCTCGTAACCTCCATCTTCACTACTTCTTCCCACTGACTTCTCCACCCTACCTGGAGTCACAGCCCCAGCGGTCCAGTCCCACATCAGGCCTCCCAGATCTTCTTTGTCATCTTTCTTCCCACCACCACCACCTTCTCCACATACAAAGGTACGTAAGTAAGATTCGTCAGGAAACAGGACAAATATTTCCTGACGCGGGTCTAAGTCATATGATGACCGAGGCCTTCAGCTGTCCACCCCCTTTAAAAGTCAGGTTATAAAATCAAAATGTGTATGGAATACAATGGAGGATTATTTAATTTATTGTCAAGTGTTAAACTTCCAAAAAAGTAAAAGGTTATGTAAAAACTGTATACGGAGAGAGCTGAAGTTGAGGGGTTAAGAGGATAGGGAAAAAATATAAAGGTAGAACAGAAAAAAGGAAATAAGTTTTTTTTTTTTATTTAGCAAAATTGGTTGTATCAGAAAAATGATGTTAACCTAATCAAGACATGAGGATGAAGATGCAACGCAATGTTGGGATCAAGCACTGGTTATTATTATTATTATTATTATTATTATTATTATTATTATTATTATTATTATTATTATTATTATTATTATTATTATAATCATGACAGTGAGCTTTACAAATAGTCATCACTTACAATAATTATCATCTATTTTCATTATAAAAAGACTAATGCTTTTCAAACGTAGTTCACACTTTAACCATTGCAAATTTTCATTTAAAATCCTACTATCCCTGGAGCACAACGCTGAATTACATTTCCTTCTTAATCGTTAAGATAAAACTGAACTCAGGAGTAAAATATCCTCAAAAACTGAGGGAAAATCGGCATCTTTCCTAAACAAGTGATGACGCACTTCGTGTTCCCTAAGTCAATCCCGCGACTGAAAACTGAGTTGGTACCACAGTTCGAAGTCCGTAATGTAATGTCTCGCTGAAACTGGATCACCCAATCTGGGTGACTTGTATATTTAAAGACACCTCCCAGCATAAGGGCCATTTGTAAGGCCCTTGTTTCCAAGGTGTGTAGCTACAAAGGCTTCCTTCCGTGGAAATTTGTCAGGGCTTGTGGTCAACAGTTGTGGCCCTGTTGGTCATGAAGTAAGTGGCCTGGCTCTCACTCCATCCCAGTGATCCTTCATCCTCCACACCAAAAAAGAACAGTTTAAAAAGTAATGTCATGGACATGGGCCGGGCCCCACCATCCTTTCCACCTCTTTTCCAACTTCCTCCTCACCTCCCCTCCCACGTTTCCTTCCAACCTTGCTATTGTACACTAGTTAAAATAATTAATATTTTAGGCAGGAACCTGCAAAAATAACTTCTCCCTTCACCTCCCTTCCTGCTTCAACCCTGCCCCTTTCCTCTCATCCCCACCTTTCTCCTTGTTTCATCCCCCACATTCCTCCCTCTTTGTTCTTCCCCCATCACCTTCTCAGCTTTACCCATGCGCTCTCTTCCTTCCTCCCTTCTAGCTTCTCTTCCACCTGGCCCCACCTCTCTGACACCAACAATAACTCTATGCTCGTGTGGTCGTATCTCGTGGTCGTGAATACACGTACCCTGGCTGGAGGTCACAGCCATGAGTGTTCCCTATTAATGTATTTTTTTCAGGTTGTACAAAATAGTCAAATACAAATCTGAAAGCTGTGTTCAATGGGCAGGCTAGGTAGTACAATGGAAGAGTAAACAGTATGTAAAGTAAACATCCAATACTGTGACAACGTTTTGTCCGCCAGGGGCTTTGTTATAAGTGTACGAAACGTCTTCATAATAAAATGTAACCAGCATCGTTTTCCTTATTTAAACGAGACAAGTAACCTAGGAAACGAGAAATCTGTACAGCATTACAACAGGATTGAATTCGATGAATCGTATGTGCATGGTAAGCAAGTGAAATTAGAGATGATATGTTGGTTTGTTTCTGGAGAATCTTGTCTCTCGAACTGAGTTAAACTGACCTTTCCTGCCTCCACTCACCTCTGACTCGATCTGACTTCTGGAGGTGAAAAAGAGGAAGAAATTTTAGAGAAATAATAAGAGAGAAGAAAAGCGTTAGAGGAGGAAGAAGGAGAATTAAAGTAAAAAGGAAGATGAGATATTGCCGTAGAAACAACTTGATTATTGTACATTGCTGTTTACATCCTGTAGACGGGTAACCGCAAGAACTCGTGAATACAGAAAAAGCCTAGACACTAGGCCATAAAAAGATTAACTTAAGCACATCTTGCAAAAATATTTAACATTTAAGTTAGATGTCTGGTAGGAGAAGGGGAAGGAAAAAAGTAGAAGCAGACGAAAAGGAAGAAGAAAAAGAATAAGGAAAAAAAGAGGGAGTAGAAATAGGAAGTAGAAATAGAAGAGTGGTAGGAGGAAAAAGAATTACAAGAGGAGGAGGAAAAATAACATGAAGAGCGCCACAGACAACTTCCCAAATGGTGAACAAATTTGCTATTAATTAGTCCAGACAAAACGAACCTGAATAACGATGGCTGGAGCGAGTGTCCTTATGCTGGCAAATCCATCCGGCTATCACCCTGCTACAATAAATCCTTCCACCACCCTGCCACCACTTTGCTACAATAAATCCTTCCACTACCCTGCCACCACCTTGCTATCACTCTGATACAATAAATCCTTCTACCACCCTGGTACTACTCTGCCACCACCCTGCTACAATAAATCCTGCCATCACCCTACCATTACTCTACCACCACCCTGCCACCAATTTCTTCACTGGTTTTGACACATGGCAAAATCCACTTCTTATAACAAAAGACAGGGTTACAAGAGGAAGGGGTAAGGGGATGATACAAGTTAATGTACAAACAGTACTCACTCCACTACAGTACGGCAGAGACTATCACTCCACGCTCTAGCTCCTGTCCTCACCATCCAGGCTCAGTCAACAAACACACCAGCCAAAGCGAGGCTCTACCTAACTGCTCCTCTCTACTATGTATATTGTCTTACGCTGCATTTTCACCATCGTTAGGCGTTTTTCGAGGGGAAAATGTCAGCAGGTTGAGTTTTAAGAGCGAGGATCCCGCATCAACACCAGGAAGGCTGCCCTAAAAAATAAATAAAAAATACTTGTGGACACAACAGACTGGAAACAAGTCTCAATACTTGACAACCCTTCTAACACGCCTCTCCTCACCCTGCCACGCCTCTCCTCACCCTGCCACGCCTCTCTTCACTCTGCCACGCCTCTCCTCACCCTGCCACGCCTCTCCTCACCCTGCCACGGCTCTCCTCACCCTGCCACCACTCTCCTCACCTTGTCACCCATCTCCACACCCTGCCACGCCTCTCCTCACCCTGGCACCATTCTCCTCACCCTGGGACCACTCTTCTCACCCTGGCACCACTCTCCTCAAGCTGCCACCACTCTCCTCACCCTGCCACCCCTCTCCTCACCCTGTCACGCCTACCTCACCTTGCCACGCCTCTCCTAACCCTGCCACGCCTCTCCTCATCTTATCACGCCTCTCCACACCCTGTCACGGCTCTCACCTTACTACCACTCTCCTCACCCTGCCACCACTCTTCTCACCTTGCCACCCCTTTCCTCACCCTGCAACTGCTGTCTTCATCCTACCTCCACTCTTCCAACCTCTAACTGATATGATAACACACGATGAAGGTTTCTACACACACACACACACACACACACACACACACACACACACACACACACACACACACACACACACACACACACACACACACACACACACACACACACATATATATATATATATATATATATATATATATATATATATATATATACATATATATATATATATATATACATATATATATATATATACATATATATATATATATATATATATATATATATATATATATATATATATATATATATATATATATATATATATATATATATATATATATATATATATATGTCGTGTTGATTAGGTAAAACTTGCGATTTTGGCTTAAATAACAACGCTCTTCTTGCTAAATAAGGCAAGTGAAAATTTGTGTATGCAATAATTTCCCAAAAATCATTCTGAACCTAACGAAAAAAATATATACTGTCTTTCCAATTTATCAATACAATTATTAAATTGTTAAACTTTTTTCAGAAAATCTTCCGGTCTTAAGCAAATCACAATGGAAGCTATAATAAAAAAAGGTTAATTCCCTTTTTTCCCGCCGGTTAATTATAAAATACCAACTGGAAAGTTGGGCAAACCAAGCAGACAGAATAAATAAACAGTAAGTTAACATTTTCTTTTTAAATTCCTGCCTACACACTTTCTTTTTACTCTCTCTCTCTCTCTCTCTCTCCCCTTCACACTGACACTCAGCAGCAGATCCGCTGACCACACACCTACACTACTTGAGAGACGTAAGTCTGCCGCCACTTGTAACTCCTGCTACCCACTCCACAACACAACTGACACTAGTCAACCCAGGTTCGAATCCTTGACGATAGCCTCAGTTAACTATATTATTATTATTATTATTATTATTATTATTATTATTATTATTATTATTATTATTATTATTATTATTATTATTATTATCATTATCATTATCATCATCATCATCGTCTTTATTATTATTATTATTATTATTATTATTATTATTTGAAACACTAGGTTGGTTAACCGGGTTTACAGCCTATCGAATACACGAGATTTAAAGTAACCGTTTCACCACCAGACATGTATATTATAATCACTATGACAGTGAACAGGTAAACTCTCAGCATATACATATGTATGAACGCTGAGAGAAATACGCATGTCATTGTATACATCCCGTGAAGCAATAATCTCATGTGTGTTTTTTAGTACAGGGACTACTGGAAACTCGATCCTCCGTCTGGTTATATTATTAACCCTGAGGAGTAGTAACCCAGGACATACCAGCAAAGCCACTTTCAAAAGACTGTGTGGTTTATTTCCATTAAGTTCCAACGTGATAGAATTTGACGGGGGAAACCTGTTGATGTCTTCCCTGCCACCCTCGCTGCTGGGTTACCTGCAGTTGTAGGTGGCTTCCCTGCCACCCTCGCTGCTGGGTTACCTGCAGTTGTAGGTGGCTTCCCTGCCACCCTCGCTGCTGGGTTACCTGCAGTTGTAGGTGGCTTCCTTGCCACCCTCGCTGCTGGGTTACCTGCAGTTGTAGGTGGCTTCCCTGCCACCCTCGCTGCTGGGTTACCTGCAGTTGTAGGTGGCTTCCTTGCCACCCTCGCTGCTGGGTTACCTGTAGTTGTAGGTGGCTTCCCTGCCACCCTCGCTGCTGGGTTACCTGCAGTTGTAGGTGGCTTCCCTGCCACCCTCGCTGCTGGGTTACCTGCAGTTGTAGGTAACTTCCCTGCCTCCCTTGCTACAGGGCTACCTGTAGCTGGCAGCAACTACCCTGTCTTGTGAAGGCGTCTTCACAGAAGACTAAGCAATATTAGTTGCCGTTGTTGGTTTTCTGTAATTATTTAAATGTGCGTGGCTCATGCTAAATACCAGGTGAACACTGTTATAATTACTTTGACAAGTCCAATTGTGTTCTTCGTACGCTGTAATCGTCCCTCAGAGCGCTAGAACTGCCTTCTAAATGCTCCGTTTCTGGAATACAAAACATGGCCCCAGGCTGTCTCAGACCGTTCATTGTTGTTGGTTGAGTTGAGGTCAGTGGGGAGTAGCTCACTCCACATTGAACTCTCTCTCTCTCTCTCTGTCTCTCTCTCTTTCACACACATACACACACACACACACACACACACGCACGCACACACACACACATACACACACACACACACACACACACACACACACACACACACACACACACATACACATGCAAACACACACACAAGTATACATACAAACACACACACATGCACACTGCTTCAGTGTCTCCTGCACTCTTGTTTTATTGTTGGTTGCTGTTGTTGGTTGTTACGATGATTGTTGCAGTTGTGCTACTACTACCACTATATACTACTACTGCTTCTACTACTACTCATATTACTATCACCACCGTCATCACCAGTGCCGCCGCTGCTACTGCCTTACTCCCCTATAGCATCCCTACAAAATCACCTCTACATCACTTCATTACCACCATCTTCCCTCTCCACACGCACTAACAACACCACCAGTCCAACTTCAGCAGTGCTCCAATCCTATCATAGTTGCCATTCCTCTGCCACCGCCACGACCACTACAGAAAACAGCCAACACTGTCGATACCACAACCACTTCTACCACAGTCCCATCTGCTATCACCATCTTCAACATGATTGTCACGATTACCCTCATCACCGCTACTACCACCACCACTATCACCGCTACTACCACCACTACTACCACCACCACTACTACTACTACCACCACCACTATTACTACTACTACCACCACCACTACTACTACTACCACCATTACTACTACTACTACCACCACCACCACTACTACTACTACTACCACCGCCACTACTACTACTACTACCACCACCACTACTACTACCACCACCACTATTACTACTACTACCACCACCACTATTACTACTACTACCACCTCCGCTACTACTACTACCACCACCACTACTACTACCACCACAACTATCACCACCCTTGCTACCACAACCTCATACACTGTCGTTATTTTTAACACCATTACCACCACCACTACCACCATTACTACCACTAACACCACTAACACATCACCCAAACATATCACCAGTGCCGCCCCTAATCTCAATACCGCCCTCCTCAACTTGAGAGTCGGTCCCCCCAACCTCACTCAACACACTACCACCCACACATTACACCTCTATTTCTCCTTCACCTACCGACCTTACATTACCACCTACTTCACTAGCGACTTCTCACTAACTTCCCAGCCACCCAACCAGCGTCTTCCTCTCCTCCTTCACCTCCAGTACTTCTTTTGAACTCTAAGGACAAGCTTTCTTCAAGAAGGCAGCTTTCAGGTCACTCACCTTCCTTTGAGTTTCTTCCCAAGAAAAAAGAGGATCTCAAACACTGGTCACAGACGAGAGGATAGGGAGAGGAGGACGAGGATAGTCTTTCTATAAAGACTAGTGAAGAGGGGGGGAGGGTCACTAAGAGGACGATAGTTTTACTATCAAGACTAAAGAGGGAGGTGGGGGAGTGTGGGTCGTGGATAGTCTCACTATAAATAGTCAGAGAGATAGATATTATTCTATTATTACCACTGAGTTACTTGTGCAGGATAAGACAGGAGACGAAGAATCAATAAAAATGATTTTAACTAGAATAAATAATAAAGAGTTCGTAATAACACAACAGTCTAAGGAAATATAATACGCTGAATTACTTAAGACATTCAGAATGATCTCTTACCTGGCTATTTCAGCACAAGGCAGATGTCATCTACGGTATCTGGTAAAACAATAAGTGAGGTGCAGTTACACAAGTCAGGGGAGGGAACTGGTTCAATTAATTTATTATCTTGATAAATAAAGCTCACCTTTCTCAAAACATTGATACAATTTAAATATGCTTCAGGTTAGGCAGGATTCGTCAGGAAATAAGACAAGTGTTTTCTGACGCGGGTCTTAGATTTATATGATGACTCACCAATGAATTATTCTTGTTATAATCAAAACTAAGCACTGAAAAAAGAGGTTCAAATTCTCTGCTACCCATTTGTCAACCATGGCTGTACCCAGGAAAAAATTCCTCCTGTTCCGTGTGCCTAAAGTTTCCCCCACCATCCCCACCATCCCCTACCATCCCCCACCATTCCCACCATCCCAATCATCCCCACCATCCCCATCATCCCCACCATCCTCACCATCCCCACCATCCCCACCATCCCCACCATCCCCACCATCCCCACCATCCCCACCATCTCCACCATCCCCACCATCCCCACCATCCCCACCATCCCCACCATCCCCACCATCCTCACCATCCCCACCATCCCCTCAATCCTCACCATCCCCCACCATCCCCACAATCCCCATCATCCCCCACCATCTCCCTCCATCCCCACCATCCCCCTCCATCCCCCACCATCCCCACCATCCCCACCATCCCCACCATCCCCACCATCCTCACCACAAGAGAGAACAACACTAACATTGATGAGACAGTATAGCACTGCAACATTGGCAAGACAAAACAACACTGCAACACTGGCAAGAGCGTACAACACTGCAACACTGGCAAGAGCGTACAACACTGCAACACTGGCAAGAGCGTACAACACTGCAACACTGGCAAGAGAGAACAACACTGGCAACAATTTGTGCCAACCATCCTAGCAGTGTTGCAGTGCAACAACCAGCCTGGCAGTGTTGCAGTGCAGCAAAAATCCTGGCAGTGTTGCAGTGCAACAACTAGACTGACAGTATTGCAGTGCAATAATTAAAGGTTACTGCCTGACCATACTTTACATTAATGGAGACTTGTGTCGTCAACTCCCTGCAACAAGGTCATTCATGGGACATACTTGCAACTTGGCAGGTCCAAAATCTTTCCGCATTACCTCATTGGATTAGCGGTGTTAGAGAACAGCGCTCAAGTTCAGCACTACTCGCTGAACGTACATCTGAGTTGAACAATCACCAAACATTTCTAGAACTCACTGGACATGACCGTAACGGCTCGAGTCCTCCAAACCTGTTGAGATGTATGACGATTTTCTGCGTACGTAATGTATTTCAATTGTATTTTTTATTGTCTTTCTTCAAATTTATTAGTATTTTGTTTAAAGATTAGTGAAAATACTCTTTTCACTTATAACTAGTTTCTTACACCAAACTAACACTGTTCAGGAATTAAACTTTACACCGACATCACCAGCACTGCACTCAAAAATATTGGTGTTGTGGGATAATGATATTTTCTCAGAAACTTTGTGCCGGGTAGCAGCTGCAAGTTGTAGTGAGTGAAAGGAGGGAGAGAGGAGGCAGTAAGTTGTGACCAGCAACAGGGAGGTGTATGTTGTGGCTAACCACACAGGAAGAGGATGCAAATTTTCATCAGCTGGAAGGAAAGCGCAAAAAAAAAAAAATGAGAAATACTGTAATTTGTGATATGACGGGAGATGTATGTTGTTGCAAGTGTATGGAGGCTTAGGTTTTCACCAAAGGGGAGACTCTTCCATCACAGAAATCAATTGGAAACGCAAGAAGGTGCACATATATGGGTATAACCACAATGTCGGTACCCATATTAATGCATCCACGATGCATTAATATGTGTACTAACTGCATATACTGCTCGTGGAAATTGCTATTCTAAACGGGAGGAAAGTTAGATTAGTTCTTTAGCTTTCACGGCCGTGTATGTGCTCGCATCAGGGGATGACACGTCCAGTGGTACTGGCCACCTGATTTCTGAAGCAATGATGGCCAAGTGGACTAGGGCATCTCTGAATTTTAGCGGGCTTCTCGGGAGGCCTGCTGAAATATCGGGGGTTCGATCCCAGGCTAGTCGCAGTATTGTTATATATATACATACATATATATATATATATATATATATATATATATATATATATATATATATATATATATATATATATATATATATATATATATATATATATATATATATATATATATATATATATATATATATATATATATATATATATATATATATATATATATATATATATATATATTAATATAGGGAGGTACCACCTCTAGAAATGTCCTGGGGACCCTCATCCTCAGAGAAAAGAATAAACTTGCTGTAGGGAGAACTCGAGGTTGTCCCTAAAGCTGTTTGAGAATTTTCTCCTACTACCACTTATATTTAATATATATTTTGTTTAAAGACAAAATACATCGACAAAACATTCACAAAGATACAATAGAAAGTAAAACAACGTAGGTAGCTCATAGCTACATCTCGAATACTTCATCCAGCTCCCCGGCGGTGGGCCGCATGCCCAGAATGCTGCAGGCATTTCCTCTCTGGATCGCAACACTGAGTCTCTGAAAGAGGAAGCTGGTCGCTCTGTGGTCCTTGGTTTCTATGATGAGCTTTTCACCCAGCTCTTTGAGGAACTTTAGAGCATACTTGCCCCATGCTCCAAGGGTCTCCAACCCTATTGGGATGAAGTTATAGCAAGGGGGAAGGTCTTCATATCTGCGGATCTTCTGGGTCTCCCTGTGGTTGGCAGCTCCACCCCCTTCCACTACGGAGTATGGCAAGTAGGTGTCTGCCAATGTGGCGGCACAGGGGTAGTCCCAGGCATTCTGCTTTACATCCTTCCAGGGTAGCATAGTGGCTCCATCAGGACGCTTTTGACTTCCGTCAGACCTCTGCACTTGGGGTTCCCGTTGAGCTGGGCAACGGGCTGTGGCGAGGCTTCTCTTTATGATGTCATTGACATCACATGACGCCCTAATCCTCTGGACCACACAATGCATAAGAGTAGCGCATCCAGCGGAACTGGATGTTCGAGTCCTTGGCTAGTGCAGTGTTGTTATTGATCAATACCACTCGTTCGTGGTCGCAATAATATATATATATATATATACATGTATATATATATATATATATATATATATATATATATATATATATATATATATATATATATATATATATATATATATATATATATATATATATATATATATATATATATATATATATATATATGTATATATATATATATATATATATATATATATATATATATATATATATATATATATATATATATATATATATATATATATATATATATATATATATATATATATATATATATATGATTTATCTGATTCAGATTGATGAAATACATCAAATGGAAGGAGTTGCTTCCTCATAAAATATTTATTTAAGTACAATCACCGTTTCATCATAATTCATATTCTGAACATATAACAAAAGACAACAATATACACTACACAGTATAGTACATAATATACAGTACACATAATATAGAGTATACTATTTACAATACGCAATATACAATATACGACATATGCAAAAATTAATTAACTAACCAAGTTGTCCAAGCGACTGATTATTTTATTAGGGAAACGACTGCACTGAAGATAAGGGCAGCGTAAATATCACGACCACTCTCTGAGGAGGCACTATAAATATCACGACCACACTGAGTAAGAGCAGTATATACATCACGATCACAATGGGAAGGAGGCAGTATAAATATCACGACCACATTGAGGCAGAGGCAGTATATACACCAAGACCACACTGAGGCAGAGGCAGTATATACATCAAGACCACACTGAGGCAGAGGCAGTATATACATCGTGCAGGTTGTAAACCTTTCACGAGCTGAGGTCTGGTCCTCAGGAGACGCGGGGCCAGGAAACGGCTCCCAGGGCGGCTGTGTAAGCTGAGCTGAGAGCTTCATGAAGCTCGGGCCAGCAAAGGCAGAGCTAGCAGGGACGAGGGGACGAACACAGGCGAGGAGGAGGAGGATAAGAAGGAAGAAGAGGTGGAGAAGGAGGAGGCACCTGGTGAGGAAGACCTCCCTCACTAGGCTATGAAAGAGGTTATCCTCACCACCTTGCTAGGGAGGGTGCCCTCACTAGGCTGTGAGAGGTGAGGTTCTCCGAATTCCGAAGTAATATTTTCCTTGCAATCCACTGCAGCAATTTTCCATACCTGAAATCTATGTTTTCTTACTTCGCTGATATTGTTGTCAAGTCATCTGCAGTCGTATTCCTTGCAATGTTGACATTTGTTGTTAGTCATACAAATTGCATGATTGTTTTGCTATTCTCTTGCCTTTTTAAATTTATTTTATGTCCTCGACAATTTTAGTGATAATTCTCAAGTTTGTACCAAATATAACAAGTAATGATTCGTAGAATAAAACTGAAACAATTCTTGATGTCATTACACAAGTATTTAAATTAGGTATAACTTCGTGGTCGTACTGCCTCTGGTACACTTTAGGGTGGTGCGAGAGTAGTATTACCTCTAATACCCCTTAGGGTGGTGCAAGGGTCGTACTACCTCTGGGACACTTTAGTGTGTCGCAAGTTTTAGTTCTTTCCCGGGTTGTTCTCGCCTAGAACTTGAAATTGCTTTTACTTTTATGTACAGGTGGCGAGGGACGCTCTTGGGGACAGATTTTAACCTTATCCTTGGTGTTATTGGAACGTCTCTTATTAAATGATGTTATTAAAATTCACAGGCCTTACACTCCGCCATGCACAATATTGTGAAAGAAGAATTTAAAGTGTGTAGGCTTCTTTACGGCGACAGCAGTTGTCTATCAAATCCAACATGGAAGACAAATATCTTTTAGAACCTTTTATTTTTGCTATTGTGGCTAGTGTTCTGTCTCATAGATACAAGTTGCTAGTTTGCTCCCTCGAGTCGTTTTCATTTGTTTTCTTTTGATATGGTTGCTGTTTTTGCAGGAACTTTGATGATAAGAAGTGAATCTTTTTTTAGAAACTGAGTTGTGTGGATAAAGTGCAGATATTAAAAAAAAGAAGACTAGATGTTAATGTTATGAAAATAAGCCGGATTTTCTATCACTGAGCGAATAGATCTGAATAGGAAGGTGTTTAAGGCTTTAAGCCTAGGGTATATGGGGGAGTGAAAATAAAAAATGTTGAATATAATCATTTGTAAATAAAAAAATTGAAAAGAAATGAATTAATTCAAGAATTGTGTAGTTTAGAATACCAGTTGGATGTGAGAAGTGGGTTATGATACAAGTTTAAGGACCTGGAGTTAAAAAGGGTATCACATTTCTACCACCACCCAGGAAATACCGAACAATGGAATAAGCACTTCAAACCCCTTAGAGTTTATCGTCAGTGACAATAATATTTTAACAGAGCAGTGGTGCAGGAGGGAGGTTGAGAGGCAGTGTGAGGGATTGGATAGCGTATGTGCTCAGCAAAATAAAAATTCTCATTAAAAAATTTTTTTTTTATTAATTTTTATTTTATTAGGTTTAAAAATAGGATCAGAGAAGTAACACTTTCAGTGTATAGCTAACAATATATTTATTATCTCGCACAAGACGGGTTAGTTGCAAATAAATATATCTGCCAGCAACGCATGACGACAGTGTCTCACAGGGAAGTACATAGCTAATTATAGCCTATATGTAAATTGCTTCTATTACCACACAACTTAAATAACCAGTTATCAAAAATTAAATCAGTTATTTGTGCTGATTGAATCAGTTATTTGTGCACATTAACCACCGGTCAGCGACACAAAAACAAAAATTAAATATGCTTGGTTTTTCCCACATTTTTCTCTTACCCTTAATAATGAAGTTGGAAAACCACCATCTGGGAGAAAGAACAATAATTTAACATCAGGCGGATTAGAATTTTCTTCTTTCACCCTTAAATTTCATTGATACCTGGAAATACCTGCAATTTAATTATTACTTTCCAGGGGAAGCTTAGACAGCCTGGCAGGGTGCATATTAATCACCAGAGAAAAAGCTGAATACAAATTGCAAGGATGTCCTACAAGTGACAGACGAATAAATAGGAAAATCAGCAAGGAATACTGCAGCAGGTACGTACGAAGCATTTGTAATTTTTCCTGCATAGCACACAGATCACTCTGGTAAAGGGGGCTTCCCTTTCAAACATATAAAGGTTACCCACGACCCATCTGGTGATTAATTTTATATATATATATATATATATATATATATATATATATATATATATATATATATATATATATATATATATATATATATATATATATATATATATATATAGTATATAATGTGCAAACAGGCGATCTTAACTATGCAAGACAAGCCACGGGGTTTGGAAATCTTTCACACTTCTCAGTGCGTCATCAGGAGCTATGCATCAGGAGCTGAAGGACTGAGGGGAAGTTTTCTCAGAGTAGCGCAGTGTGGGTTAGTCACCTGCCGTAGCCTCTCTCGGATGACACTGTGCTCTGAGAGATTCTGAAGAGAAGTTGCAGACGTTGGTGGATGAGTTTTCTAGGATATGTAAAAGATGAAAATTAAAAGTAAATGTAGGAAAGAGTAAAGTGATGACGATAACAAAAAAATTAGGTAACGAGAGACTGGATATCAGATTGGAGGGAGAGAGTATATAGGAGGTGAATGTATTCAGATATTTAGGAGTGGACGTGTCAGCAGATGTGTCTATGAGAGATGAGGTGAATTACAGAACTGA
This sequence comes from Cherax quadricarinatus, assembly GCF_038502225.1. Taxonomy (NCBI): domain Eukaryota; kingdom Metazoa; phylum Arthropoda; class Malacostraca; order Decapoda; family Parastacidae; genus Cherax; species Cherax quadricarinatus. Next base: position 25,324,918 of record NC_091312.1, read on the forward strand.
TGAAGGTATAGTTATAATAACTCTCTTATATGGGTGTGAACATGGGTGGAGAATGTTGCAACAAGAAGAAGGCTGGAGGCAGTGGAGATGTCGTGTCTGAGGGCAATGTGTGGCGTGAATATAATGCAGAGAATTCGTAGTTTGGAAATTAGGATAACTATTATCCAGCGGGCTGAGGAGGGGTTGTTGAAGGGGTTCGGACATGTAGAGAGGATGGAACAAAATAGAATGACTTCTAGAGTGTATAAATCTGTAGTAGAGGGAAGACGGGGTAGGCCTAGGAAAGGTTGGAGTGACAGGGTAAAGAAGGTTTTGTGTGCGAGGGGCTTGGACTTCCAGCAAGCATGCATGAGCGTGTTTGACAGAAGTGAATGGAGACAAAATGGTTTATAATACTTGAAGTGCTATTGGAGTATGAGCAAAGTAACATTTATGAAGGGATTCAGGGAAACCGGCAGGTCGGACTTGAGTCAGGGAGATGGGAAGTAGTGTCTACACTCTGAAGGAGGGGTGTTAATGTTGCAGTTTTATAACTGTAGTGTAAAGCATCCCTCTGGCAAGACAGTGATGGAGTGAATAATGATGAAAGTTATATATATATATATATATATATATATATATATATATATATATATATATATATATATATATATATATATATGTATATACATATATATATATATATATATATATATATATATATATATATATATATATATATATATATATATATATATATATACATATATATATATATAAATAATGGTCCACTGAAGCTATGTACCTCCAGAGTCGCCACACTCGCCGGCTCCTGACATATAAATCAACCTGGAGAGAGCGACCTCAGAAAACGCAGGCGGCCAGTAAGTGCTTGCAGAAATTAGTCATCCTGCCGACAAAGCTGCCTCCGGCAAGATTACTCAGTAAATACGGATGAGCGGAGTAGCACACACACAGGCACACACCAGCACCGGATTATATATAAGAGGCGAGTGCGCTGCCTTAGTGCTTCCGTAAATTTAATATTTCGCCATTAATTCTAAGTTTTCGTACCGCCTGAGTGCCCCAACTTTAGATTTGTGCACTGCGTTCATTTTTAAGTTTATTTTCCAGTTATCAGATACTAATGCGATGCAATTATTTTTAAGAATCCAGTTTTGGTCTCCAAATTACATAAAAGGCAAAGGTAGTCTGGAGAGATTACAGAGAAGGGAACCTAAGCTCGTACAATCTCTAAGAAGTAAATCACTTCAAGAAAGATTCAAAATGCTTAACCTTTTCTCTCATATACAGCGGACATTGTGAAATCTCATTCAGATATCGGATAGTTTTCATACACTCGAACACGAAGAACCTTCTGAAGTGCGAAGTGAGTCAATAACTTGAATCAATGGAATGAAACTTTGAGACAAAAGATGCAACATGGACGTGTGTAAAGTATTTTTCATAAACAGAATTATAGCAAAATAGAACAAACTTCCCGCTGAACCTGCAAGCCATTGATAAAACAGAGTTCATCTAGATATTCGCACTGTGCAGGCACAAACTGTAATCAACGTATTCCTGATGTTTGGTCAGCAACTGCACCAGGAAGAACAGTAAACAATAAGCCACCGAATTTAATAGCAATGATGGTAGAAGTAGAGGTAACAGTGGTGGTTGTGGCAGTCATAGAAGTGGTAGTGGTGTGTGCGCACTCGCGCTACAGTATCCAGAGGTTGACTGGAGGGAACTAGGTGTAAAATTCACTGATACACATAGATCTCTGAGTAGCAGTGGAGCAACATGAGTAATTACATTAGGAATTGAACTATAACTTAGTAATTTGTTTCTTATGCCTTCCATCCACTT
>NC_091312.1:25331768-25436768 GCF_038502225.1 Cherax quadricarinatus
TTAACGCAGGATATTTTCCAGTTGTCAAAACGATGCAGAATAAGAAGAGTGAAGTTTAAGAAGGAAATGGGGAAAGAGGAGGGATGGAAGGGGTAGGAAACGGGGGATATTATTATCTCCTCTCTCTCTCTCTCTCTCTTTCTTTGTCCCACATCTTTTTTTTCCACATTGTCTTATAGGAGAAGTGGCCACAAAGGTGAGGGAAGAATGAAGGTTAAATATTTGCTCGCTTCCTCAGGGCAATAATGGATATTTTCCTTCCAGGGTAAACACACCACAGGTACCACCACCACCATCACCTCTGCCACCGTCACCACCCAAACAACCAACCACCCAACCAACCAACAAAAACACCACCACCCATCTGAACGCCCACTACCGCCATAACCACCAACACCATCCTTCTCCTGCTTGGCCTCCTCTTCCTCCTTCTGCTCTTCCTCTTCTTCCTCCTCCTCCTCCTTCTCCTCCTTCTCTTTTCCTACACAAGATAAACGTTTTAAAATATTCATGCGACCTTCAGGTGACTCACCTCCTCATAAATTACTGCCCAGAAATTGTACACCACAACAAGGCAGCCAAACACGTGTGTGCGGCTTAACCTATGTAGAGTAACACAAGCACCATGTAAGTGGTATATATACTTACACAAGCGCTATGTAGGTGGTACATACACTCACACAAGCACTATGTAGGTGGTCTATACACTCACACAAGCACTATGTAGGTGGTATTAAAAATCACACAAGCACTATGTAGGTGGTCTATACACTCACACAAGCAATATGTAGGTGGTATATAAACTCACACAAGTACTATGTAGGTGGTATTAAAACTCACACAAGCACTATGTAGGTGGTCTATACACTCACACAAGCACTATGTAGGTGGTATTAAAACTCACACAAGCACTATGTAGGTGGTCTATACACTCACACAAGCAATATGTAGGTGGTATACAAACTCACACAAGCACTATGTAGGTGGTATATACACTCACACAAGCACTATGTAGGTGTCTATACACTCACACAAGCAATATGTAGGTGGTCTATACACTCACACAAGCAATATGTAGGTGGTATATAAACTCACACAAGCACTATGTAGGTGGTATATACACTCACACAAGCACTATGTAGGTGTCTATACACTCACACAAGCACTATGTAGGTGGTATTAAAACTCACACAAGCACTATGTAGGTGGTCTATACACTCACACAAGCACTATGTAGGTAGTATTAAAACTCACACAAGCACTATGTAGGTGGTCTATACACTCACACAAGCAATATGTAGGTGGTATATAAACTCACACAAGCACTATGTAGGTGGTATATACACTCACACAAGCACTATGTAGGTGTCTATACACTCACACAAGCACTATGTAGGTGGTCTATACACTCACACAAGCACTATGTAGGTGGTATTAAAACTCACACAAGCACTATGTAGGTGGTATATACACTCACACAAGCACTATGTAGGTGGTATATAAACTCACACAAGCACTATGTAGGTGGTATATACACTCACACAAGCACTATGTAGGTGGTATATAAACTCACACAAGCACTATGTAGGTGGTATATAAACTCACACAAGCACTATGTAGGTAGTATATACACTCACACAAGCACTATGTAGGCGGTATATACACTCACACAAGCACTATGTAGGTGGTATTAAAACTCACACAAGCACTATGTAGGTGGTCTATACACTCACACAAGCACTATGTAGGTGGTATTAAAACTCACACAAACACTATGTAGGTGGTATATACACTCACACAAGCACTATGTAGGTGGTATATAAACTCACACAAGCACTATGTAGGTGGTATATACACTCACACAAGCACTATGTAGGTGGTATATACACTCACACAAGCACTATGTAGGTGGTATATACACTCACACAAGCACTATGTAGGTGGTATATACACTCACACAAGCACTATGTAGGTGGTATATACACTCACACAAGCACTATGTAGGTGGTATATAAACTCACACAAGCACTATGTAGGTGGTATATAAACTCACACAAGCACTATGTAGGTAGTATATACACTCACACAAGCACTATGTAGGCGGTATATACACTCACACAAACAATATATAGGTACTGAGGAGTTGCTAACAAAATATGACTGTAAAATATACTTAGCAGAGGAAACCTTAGTAGACGACATTTCGCTCAACGGCTTTATCCAGTCTAGGAAAAAGCCTTATTTACTCTGATACGTCATCAGATATGGCATTTAGAGCGAAAAGTCGTCTAACAAAGCCCTATTTAGTTTAACAAAGCCCTGTTTAGGATGAAATATCGTGCGAATAAAAATTATTTATGGCGAAACGATGCATAAAAACATCATTTGGGACGAAACATCGCAAATTAAAATCTTTTCTTTTTTTGAAGGAAATGTCGTCCCACAATTTTTGGGGGCACCTGTGTTTTACGTGTGTTGCTGCGGAACTACTTCACTGATCCATTACATCTCAGTCGAGTGTGTCTGACGCCCGAGAAATGGGTGATAATTATGATGAAAGGCAGCAGCCAGTATAGGCTTGATTTCATTATAACCTGTGTCTTAAAGCAGCTAGGTGCCGAGACCTAATTTAATCAACACGCCAACACCTGATCCACGCACCTGTGCGCCACACACTCCACCGCCTGCAGGAAACAGCAATAACTGTGATTTAGTGTGTGTGTATGTGTGTGTGTGTGTGTGTGTGTGTGTGTGTGTGTGTGTGTGTGTGTGTGTGTGTGTGTGTGTGTGTGTGTGTGTGTGTGTGTGTGTGTGTGTGTGCGTGTGTGTGTGTGTGTGTGAGTGTGTGTGTGTGTGTGTGTGTGTGTGAGTGTGTGTGTGTGTGTGTGTGTGTGTGTGTGTGTGTGTGTGTGTGTGTGTGTGTGTGTGTGTGTGTGTGTGTGTGTGTGTGTGTGTGTGAGTGTGTTTGTGTGTGTGTGTGTGTGTGTGTGTGTGTGTGTGTGTGTGTGTGTGTGTGTGTGTGTGTGTGTGTGTGTGTGTGTGTGTGTGTGTGTGTGTGTGTGTGTGTGTGTGTGTGTGTGTGTGTGTGTGTGTGTGTGTGTGTGTGTGTGATCCCAGTGGGTTTAATGTCCCCATTATAAATATAGTAGTATGTTATATACTAAATGAATTCTGTGCCAAGTAAATGGTTTGTCTTGTAAGAGGTAACTTAGTCATTGTTGTGGTCTAGGATAATTTACTGAAGTCTCAAGCAAACTTTACTGAAGCCTTCCATCAGAATCTCACGCAAACTTTACTGAAGTCTTCCATCTGACTCTAACTCAGACTTTACTGACATCACGACCTTAACTGATTCAAGTTTTCTAATTATATTTTACCAGTAAAATTTACTGTATAAATAATTTTATCAGGGAAGTTTTTTAATACAGTGTGAGTTCAAGAGGTCCAGAGAGCGGAAGAGAAACAGAGAGGAAAAATACACTTGTGTTTAATTGAAAGACAGATAAGAGAGGTAATCTCCTAGATAATTGATGCCAATAAACAGACGAGGCTACGATAGTAAAGCAGAAGGCTCTCTCCCTTCCCTTCACACTTTCAGCCGTACTCAGAGAATGAAAAGTGGGAGAATGTTTTTACGGTGTAATAACAATGCACTGTTACCGGTGCCACTGCTATCGGTGTCACTACTACTGGTGCCACTGCTACTGATGCTACTGCTACTGGTGCCACTGCTACTGGTGCCACTGCTACTGGTGCCACTGCTACCGGTGCCACTGCTGGTGGTGCCACTGCCACTGGTGCCACTGCTACTGGTGCCACTGCTACTGGTGCTATTGCTTCTGGTGTGACTGCTACTGGCGCCACTGCTACCGGTGCCACTGCTGCTGGTGCCACTGCCATTGGTGCCACTGCTACTGGTGCCACTGCTACTGGTGCTATTGCTACTGGTGCCACTGCTACTAGTGCCACTGCTACTGGTGCCACTGCTACTGGTGCTATTGCTACTGGTGCCACTGCTGCTGGTGCCACTGCTACTGGTGCTATTGCTACTGGTGTGACTGCTACTGGTGCCACTGCTACCGGTGCCACTGCTACTGGTGCCACTGCTACCGGTACCATTGCTACCAGTAGCAGTGGCTAACCGTAGCCACTGCTACGGATATCTGAGAAGCTTGCGAAGACTCTGGCGAATGTTAAACATAGCAATTACCGGATACAATTTAGCCAACAGAGCTGAGGACCAAAAAAAAGAAATACAATGGTAACTGTCCCAGTATAAATAATAACAATAAATAATAACATACAAGTTATAAGCGTCATTAGTTTCTGCGTTGTGGGTCATAGATGAACTTCAGAATACAAAACAATGTCTAATGCATCCTTATAAATGAGAAAAAAAATCAAATTTAATTATACCAAACATGAAAACACAGAAATTAAAAATTGCAAAATAAATGGCTCTTAAATGTTATTCAGTCGAGCAAATATGCAAAATAACTCCGACACTCCATTAGGTGATATTCCGATCGTATTAATTTCATGGAAGCTTCTCTCGTTACGACGTTTATGTTTTGCTAAATAAATGGAGGATTCTGGGGCAGTAAGGGAGAGGTAGCAGAGCTGACAAGTGAGATTATCGACTGTATAGACTGTGTTATAAGTACAACTAAACCTCCTTAACACAAGCTTCATGTCTGGAAAGATTAAGGGATGTGAAGCCTTTCTAATGTACGAGATTATTTATCTTATTTACCTGCTAGTTCTCTTCTGTAGTCAGAAGAGAAGTAGCAGGTAAATAAGTAGAAGTGCAGATAAACAGAAAGTAGAAGAGCACAATTAATTAATAGGTGATCCATTATCCATCACAATGAAATGTGTCAAACGAATGTGAGTTTGGTAAGAGTAGCAAGACGAGCAACATGTTGTTACCACAAGACTGCAACAAGGTTGCAAGACGAGCAACATGTTGTTACCACAAGACTGCAACAAGGTTGCAAGACGAGCAACATGTTGTTACCACAAGACTGCAACAAGGTTGCAAGACGAGCAACATGTTGTTACCACAAGACTGCAACAAGGTTGCAAGACGAGCAACATCTTGTTACCACAAGACTGCAACAAGGTTGCAAGACGAGCAACATGTTGTTACCACAAGACTGCAACAAGGTTGCAAGACGAGCAACATGTTGTTACCACAAGACTGCAACAAGGTTGCAAGACGAGCAACATGTTGTTACTACAAGACTGCAACAAGGTTGCAAGACGAGCAACATGTTGTTACCACAAGACTGCAACAAGGTTGCAAGACGAGCAACATGTTGTTACCACAAGACTGCAACAAGGTTGCAAGACGAGCAACATGTTGTTACCACAAGACTGCAACAAGGTTGCAAGACGAGCAACATGTTGTTACCACAAGACTGCAACAAGGTTGCAAGACGAGCAACATGTTGTTACTACAAGACTGCAACAAGGTTGCAAGACGAGCAACATCTTGTTACCACAAGACTGCAACAAGGTTGCAAGACGAGCAACATGTTGTTACTACAAGACTGCAACAAGGTTGCAAGACGAGCAACATGTTGTTACCACAAGACTGCAACAAGGTTGCAAGACGAGCAACATGTTGTTACTACAAGACTGCAACAAGGTTGCAAGACGAGCAACATCTTGTTACTACAAGACTGCAACAAGGTTGCAAGACGAGCAACATGTTGTTACCACAAGACTGCAACAAGGTTGCAAGACGAGCAACATGTTGTTACTACAAGACTGCAACAAGGTTGCAAGACGAGCAACATGTTGTTACCACAAGACTGCAACAAGGTTGCAAGACGAGCAACATGTTGTTACTACAAGACTGCAACAAGGTTGCAAGACGAGCAACATGTTGTTACCACAAGACTGCAACAAGGTTGCAAGACGAGCAACATGTTGTTACTACAAGACTGCAACAAGGTTGCAAGACGAGCAACATCTTGTTACCACAAGACTGCAACAAGGTTGCAAGACGAGCAACATGTTGTTACCACAAGACTGCAACAAGGTTGCAAGACGAGCAACATGTTGTTACCACAAGACTGCAACAAGGTTGCAAGACGAGCAACATGTTGTTACTACAAGACTGCAACAAGGTTGCAAGACGAGCAACATCTTGTTACGACAAGACTGCAACAAGGTTGCAAGACGAGCAACTTGTTGTTACCACAAGACTGCAACAAGGTTGCAAGACGAGCAACATGTTGTTACCACAAGACTGCAACAAGGTTGCAAGACGAGCAACATGTTGTTACTACAAGACTACAACAGGTTACAAGTGGCCTTGACAGGTTAGTTTGTAAGGTGATCTCAATCAGAGGAATGTAAAAGGTGGTAACAGAGACTGAGCCACACAGTGTTAACAGAGACTGAGCCACACAGTGTTAACAAAGACTGAGCCACACAGTGTTAACAGAGACTGAGCCACACAGTGTTAACAAAGACTGAGCCACACAGTGTTAACAGAGACTGAGCCACACAGTGTTAACAAAGACTGAGCCACACAGGGTTAACAGAGACTGAGCCACACAGTGTTAGCAGAGACTGAGCCACACAGTGTTAACAGAGACTGAGCCACACAGCGTTAACAGAGACTGCGCCACACAGTGTTAACAGAGACTGAGCCGCACAGTGTTAACAGAGACTGAGCCACACAGTGTTAACAGAGACTGAGCCACACAGTGTTAACAGAGACTGAGCCACACAGTGTTAACAGAGACTGAGCCACACAGTGTTAACAGAGACTGAGCCACACAGTGTTAACAAAGACTGAGTCACACAGTGTTAATAAAGACTGAGTCACACAGTGTTGACACAGACTGAGCCACACAGTGTTAACAGAGGCTGAGCCACACAGTGTTAACAAAGACTGAGCCACACAGTGTTAACAGAGACAGAGCCACACAGTGTTAACAAAGACTGAGCCACACAGTGTTAACATAGACTGACCCACACAGTGTTAACAAAGACTGAGTCACACAGTGTTAACAAAGACTGAGCCATATAGTGTTAACAGAGACTGAGCCACACAGTGTTAACAAAGACTGAGTCACACAATGTTAACAAAGACTGAGTAACACAGTGTTAACAGAGACTGAGCCACACAGTGTTAACAAAGACTGAGTCACACAGTGTTAACAAAGACTGAGCCATATAGTGTTAACAGAGACTGAGCCACACAGTGTTAACAAAGACTGAGTCACACAATGTTAACAAAGACTGAGTAACACAGTGTTAACAGAGACTGAGCCACACAGTGTTAACAAAGACTGAGTCACACAACGTTAACAAAGACTGAGTCACACAGTGTTAATAGAGACTGAGCCACACAGTGTTAACAAAGACTGAGTCACACAATGTTAACAAACACTGAGCCACACAGTGTTAACAGAGACTAAGCCACACAGTGTTAACAAAGACTGAGTCACACAATGTTAACAGAGACTGAGCCACACAGTGTTAACAAAGACTGAGCCACACAGTGTTAACAAAGACTGAGCCACATAGTGTTAACAAAGACTGAGCCACACAATGTTAACAAAGACTGAGTCACACAATGTTAACAAAGACTGAGCCACACAGTGTTAACAGACTGAACCACACAGTGTTAACAAAGACTGAACCACACAGTGTTAACAGACTGAACCACACAGTGTTAACAGAGACTGAGCCACAAAGAGTTAACACAGACTGAGTCACACAATGTTAACAAAGACTGAGTCACACAGTGTTAACAAAGACTGAGTCACACAGTGTTAACAGAGACTTAACCACACAGTGTTAACAGAGAGTGAACCACACAGTGTTAACAGAAACTGAGTCACACAGTGTTAACAAAGATTGAGTCACACAATGTTAACAAAGACTGAGCCACACAGTGTTAACAAAGACTGAGCCACACGGTGTTAACAAAGTCTGAGCCACACAGTGTTAACAAAGACTGAGTCGCACAGTGTTAACAAAGACTGAGCCACAGTGTTAACAAAGACTGAGTCACACAGTGTTAACAAAGACTGAGCCACAGTGTTAACAAAGACTGAGCCACACAGTGTTAACAAAGACTGAGTCCCACAGTGTTAAAAAAGACTGAGTCACACAGTGTTAACAGAGACTGAGCCACACAGTGTTAACAAAGACTGAGTCACACAGTGTTAACAAAGACTGAGTCACACAGTGTTAACAAAGACTGAGCCACACAGTGTTAACAAAGACTGAGCCACATAATGTTAACAAAGACAGAGCCACACAGTGTTAACAGAAACTGAGCCACACAGTGTTAACAAAGACTGAGTCACGCAATGTTAACAAAGACTGAGCCTCACAGTGTTAACAAAGACTGAGCTACACAGTGTTAACAAAGACTGAGTCACACAATGTTAACAGAGACTGAGGCACACAGTGTTAACAAAGACTGAGCCACACAGTGTTAACAAAGACTGAGCCACACAGTGTTAACAAAGACTGAGTAACACAATGTTAACAGAGACTGAGCCACACAGTGTTAACAAAGACTGAGCCACACAGTGTTAACAAAGACTGAGTCACACAGTGTTAACAAAGACTGAGCCACATAATGTTAACAAAGACTCAGCCACACAGTGTTAACAGAGACTGAGCCACACAGTATTAGCAAAGACTGAGCTACACAGTGTTAACAAAGACTGAGTCACATAGTGTTAACAAAGACTGAGCCACACAGTGTTAACAGAGACTGAACCACACAGTATTAGCAAAGACTGAGTCACACAGTGTTATCAAAGACTGAGCCACACAGTGTTAGCAAAGACTGAGCCACACAGTGTTAACAAATACTGAGCCACACAGTGTTAACAAAGACTGAGCCACACAGTGTTAACAAAGACTGAGTCACACAGTGTTAACAAAGACTGAGCCACACAGTGTTAACAAAGACTGAGTCACACAGTGTTAACAAAGACTAACCCACACAGTGTTAACAAAGACTGAGCCACACAGTGTTAACAAAGCCTGAACCACACAGTGTTAACAAAGACTGAGTCACACAGTGTTAACAAAGACTGAGCCACACAGTGTTAACAAAGACTGAGTCACACAGTGTTAACAAAGACTGAGTTCCACAGTGTTAACAAAGACTGAGTCACACAGTGTTAACAAAGACTGAGTCACACAGTGTTAACAAAGACTGAGTCACACAGTGTTAGCAAAGGCTGAGTCCTACAGTGTTAACAAAGACTGAGCCACACAGTGTTAACAAAGACTGAGCCACACGGTGTTAATAAAGACTGAGCCACACAGTGTTAACAAAGACTGAGTCAGACAGTGTTAACAAAGACTGAGTCACACAGTGTTAACAAAGACTGAGTCACACAGTGTTAACAAAGACTGAGCCACACAGTGTTAACAAAGACTGAGCCACACGGTGTTAACAAAGACTGAACCACACAGTGTTAACAAAGACTGAGTCACACAGTGTTAACAAAGACTGAGTCCCACAGTGTTAACAAAGACTGGGCCACACAGTGTTAACAAAGCCTAAGTCACACAGTGTTAACAAAGACTGAGCCACACAGTGTTAACAAAGACTGAGTCACACAACGTTAACAAAGACTGAGTCACACAGTGTTAATAGAGACTGAGCCACACAGTGTTAACAAAGACTGAGTCACACAATGTTAACAAACACTGAGCCACACAGTGTTAACAGAGACTAAGCCACACAGTGTTAACAAAGACTGAGTCACACAATGTTAACAGAGACTGAGCCACACAGTGTTAACAAAGACTGAGCCACACAGTGTTAACAAAGACTGAGCCACATAGTGTTAACAAAGACTGAGCCACACAATGTTAACAAAGACTGAGTCACACAATGTTAACAAAGACTGAGCCACATAGTGTTAACAAAGACTGAGTCACACAATGTTAACAAAGACTGAGCCACACAGTGTTAACAGACTGAACCACACAGTGTTAACAGAGACTGAGCCACAAAGAGTTAACACAGACTGAGTCACACAATGTTAACAAAGACTGAGTCACACAGTGTTAACAAAGACTGAGTCACACAGTGTTAACAGAGACTGAACCACACAGTGTTAACAGAGAGTGAACCACACAGTGTTAACAGAAACTGAGTCACACAGTGTTAACAAAGATTGAGTCACACAATGTTAACAAAGACTGAGCCACACAGTGTTAACAAAGACTGAGCCACACGGTGTTAACAAAGTCTGAGCCACACAGTGTTAACAAAGACTGAGTCGCACAGTGTTAACAAAGACTGAGCCACAGTGTTAACAAAGACTGAGTCACACAGTGTTAACAAAGACTGAGCCACAGTGTTAACAAAGACTGAGCCACACAGTGTTAACAAAGACTGAGTCCCACAGTGTTAAAAAAGACTGAGTCACACAGTGTTAACAGAGACTGAGCCACACAGTGTTAACAAAGACTGAGTCACACAGTGTTAACAAAGACTGAGTCACACAGTGTTAACAAAGACTGAGCCACACAGTGTTAACAAAGACTGAGCCACATAATGTTAACAAAGACTGAGCCACACGGTGTTAACAGAAACTGAGCCACACAGTGTTAACAAAGACTGAGTCACGCAATGTTAACAAAGACTGAGCCTCACAGTGTTAACAAAGACTGAGCTACACAGTGTTAACAAAGACTGAGTCACACAATGTTAACAGAGACTGAGCCACACAGTGTTAACAAAGACTGAGCCACACAGTGTTAACAAAGACTGAGCCACACAGTGTTAACAAAGACTGAGTAACACAATGTTAACAGAGACTGAGCCACACAGTGTTAACAAAGACTGAGCCACACAGTGTTAACAAAGACTGAGTCACACAGTGTTAACAAAGACTGAGCCACATAATGTTAACAAAGACTGAGCCACACAGTGTTAACAGAGACTGAGCCACACAGTATTAGCAAAGACTGAGCCACACAGTGTTAACAAAGACTGAGTCACATAGTGTTAACAAAGACTGAGCCACACAGTGTTAACAGAGACTGAACCACACAGTATTAGCAAAGACTGAGTCACACAGTGTTATCAAAGACTGAGCCACACAGTGTTAGCAAAGACTGAGCCACACAGTGTTAACAAATACTGAGCCACACAGTGTTAACAAAGACTGAGCCACACAGTGTTAACAAAGACTGAGTCACACAGTGTTAACAAAGACTGAGCCACACAGTGTTAACAAAGACTGAGTCACACAGTGTTAACAAAGACTAACCCACACAGTGTTAACAAAGACTGAGCCACACAGTGTTAACAAAGCCTGAGCCACACAGTGTTAACAAAGACTGAGTCACACAGTGTTAACAAAGACTGAGCCACACAGTGTTAACAAAGACTGAGCCAAACAGTGTTAACAAAGACTGAGTCACACAGTGTTAACAAAGACTGAGTTCCACAGTGTTAACAAAGACTGAGTCACACAGTGTTAACAAAGACTGAGTCACACAGTGTTAACAAAGACTGAGTCACACAGTGTTAGCAAAGGCTGAGTCCTACAGTGTTAACAAAGACTGAGCCACACAGTGTTAACAAAGACTGAGCCACACGGTGTTAATAAAGACTGAGCCACACAGTGTTAACAAAGACTGAGTCAGACAGTGTTAACAAAGACTGAGTCACACAGTGTTAACAAAGACTGAATTCCACAGTGTTAACAAAGACTGAGCCACACAGTGTTAACAAAGACTGAGTCACACAGTGTTAACAAAGACTGAGCCACACAGTGTTAACAAAGACTGAGCCACACGGTGTTAACAAAGACTGAACCACACAGTGTTAACAAAGACTGAGTCACACAGTGTTAACAAAGACTGAGTCCCACAGTGTTAACAAAGACTGAGCCACACAGTGTTAACAAAGCCTAAGTCACACAGTGTTAACAAAGACTGAGCCACACAGTGTTAAAGAAGACTGAGTCACACAGTGTTAACAAAGACTGAGCCACACAGTGTTAGCAAAGACTGAGTCCCACAGTGTTAACAAAGACTGAGCCACACAATGTTGACAAAGACTGAGTCACACAGTGTTAACAAAGACTGAGTCACACAGTGTTAACAAAGGCTGAGTCCCACAGTGTTATCAAAGACTGAGCCACACAGTGTTAACAAAGACTGAGCCACACGGTGTTAATAAAGACTGAGCCACACAGTGTTAACAAAGACTGAGCCACACAGTGTTAACAAAGACTGAGCCACACAGTGTTAACAAAGACTGAGCCACACGGTGTTAATAAAGACTGAGCCACACAGTGTTAATAAAGACTGAGCCACACAGTGTTAACAAAGACTGAGCCACACAGTGTTAACAAAGACTGAGTCACACAGTGTTAACAAAGACTGAGCCACACAGTGTTAACAAAGACTGAGCCACACAGTGTTAACGAAGACTGAGTCACACAGTGTTAACAAAGACTGAGTCCCACAGTGTTAACAAAGACTGAGTCACACAGTGTTAACAAAGACTGAGTCACACAGTGTTAACAAAGACTGAGTCACACAGTGTTAACAAAGACTGAGTCCCACAGTGTTAACAAAGACTGAGTCACACAGTGTTAACAAAGACTGAGCCACACAGTGTTAAAACAAAGACTGAGCCACACAGTGTTAACAAAGACTGAGCCACACGGTGTTAACAAAGACTGAGCCACACAGTGTTAACAAAGACTGAGCCACACAGTGTTAACAAAGACTGAGGCACACAGTGTTAACAAAGATTGAGCCACACAGTGTTAACAAAGACTGAGCCACACAGTGTTAACAAAGACTGAGCCACACAGTGTTAACAAAGACTGAGCCACACGGTGTTAACAAAGACTGAGCCACACAGTGTTAACAAAGACTGAGCCACACAGTGTTAACAAAGACTGAGTCACACAGTGTTAACAAAGACTGAGTCCCACAGTGTTAACAAAGACTGAGTCCCACAGTTTTAACAAAGACTGAGACACACAGTGTTAACAAAGACTCAGACACACAGTGTTAACAAAGACTGAGTCACACAGTGTTAACAAAGACTGAGTCCCACAGTGTTAACAAAGACTGAGTCCCACAGTGTTAACAAAGACTGAGTCCCACAGTGTTAACAAAGACTGAGACACACAGTGTTAACAAAGACTGAGACACACAGTGTTAACAAAGACTGAGACACACAGTGTTAACAAAGACTGAGTCACACAGTGTTAACAAAGACTGAGTCCCACAGTGTTAACAAAGACTGAGCCACACAGTGTTAACAAAGACTGAGTCACACAGTGTTAACAAAGACTGAGCCACACAGTGTTAACAAAGACTGAGCCACACGGTGTTAACAAAGACTGAACCACACAGTGTTAACAAAGACTGAGTCACACAGTGTTAACAAAGACTGAGTCCCACAGTGTTAACAAAGACTGAGCCACACAGTGTTAACAAAGCCTAAGTCACACAGTGTTAACAAAGACTGAGCCACACAGTGTTAAAGAAGACTGAGTCACACAGTGTTAACAAAGACTGAGCCACACAGTGTTAGCAAAGACTGAGTCCCACAGTGTTAACAAAGACTGAGCCACACAATGTTGACAAAGACTGAGTCACACAGTGTTAACAAAGACTGAGTCACACAGTGTTAACAAAGGCTGAGTCCCACAGTGTTATCAAAGACTGAGCCACACAGTGTTAACAAAGACTGAGCCACACGGTGTTAATAAAGACTGAGCCACACAGTGTTAACAAAGACTGAGCCACACAGTGTTAACAAAGACTGAGCCACACAGTGTTAACAAAGACTGAGCCACACGGTGTTAATAAAGACTGAGCCACACAGTGTTAACAAAGACTGAGCCACACAGTGTTAACAAAGACTGAGCCACACAGTGTTAACAAAGACTGAGTCACACAGTGTTAACAAAGACTGAGCCACACAGTGTTAACAAAGACTGAGCCACACAGTGTTAACGAAGACTGAGTCACACAGTGTTAACAAAGACTGAGTCCCACAGTGTTAACAAAGACTGAGTCACACAGTGTTAACAAAGACTGAGTCACACAGTGTTAACAAAGACTGAGTCACACAGTGTTAACAAAGACTGAGTCCCACAGTGTTAACAAAGACTGAGTCACACAGTGTTAACAAAGACTGAGCCACACAGTGTTAAAACAAAGACTGAGCCACACAGTGTTAACAAAGACTGAGCCACACGGTGTTAACAAAGACTGAGCCACACAGTGTTAACAAAGACTGAGCCACACAGTGTTAACAAAGACTGAGGCACACAGTGTTAACAAAGATTGAGCCACACAGTGTTAACAAAGACTGAGCCACACAGTGTTAACAAAGACTGAGCCACACAGTGTTAACAAAGACTGAGCCACACGGTGTTAACAAAGACTGAGCCACACAGTGTTAACAAAGACTGAGCCACACAGTGTTAACAAAGACTGAGTCACACAGTGTTAACAAAGACTGAGTCCCACAGTGTTAACAAAGACTGAGTCCCACAGTTTTAACAAAGACTGAGACACACAGTGTTAACAAAGACTCAGACACACAGTGTTAACAAAGACTGAGTCACACAGTGTTAACAAAGACTGAGTCCCACAGTGTTAACAAAGACTGAGTCCCACAGTGTTAACAAAGACTGAGTCCCACAGTGTTAACAAAGACTGAGACACACAGTGTTAACAAAGACTGAGACACACAGTGTTAACAAAGACTGAGACACACAGTGTTAACAAAGACTGAGTCACACAGTGTTAACAAAGACTGAGTCCCACAGTGTTAACAAAGACTGAGTCCCACAGTCTTAACAAAGACTGAGTCCCACAGTGTTAACAAAGACTGAGTCCCACAGTGTTAACAAAGACTGAGTCACACAGTGTTAACAAAGACTGAGCCACACAGTGTTAACAAAGACTGAGTCACACAATGTTAACACTGAGTCTCACCTTACCGAAAAATTCAACACAAGATGCTATGTAATAACTTCCACTTAACTTTATTGTTAATAAAAGCATTTTTTGCACTTAATAAAAATTCACGAATCTATATTTTCCTTCGTTTCTGAAAATAACTATGTGACAAGATCTAATAATTGATCTCGTTCAATATATATTAATATTTTGCAATTCATTCAATCTAAAAAAGCAATCAAGTATCAAGGGATCATTTCCTTGATATAGGAACAAATAATTTATATTGGTAAAAGGTGATAATGTTGTGAGTTAATCCCTGACTGCCTCTACGTCTGTGTTAACAATGTTTACGGGAGGAGTCAAATCTCTGTATCTTGGTTTCCGAAGCAGAGTGACTGACCACTTAGTAAAAAAATGCGATATGTAGAAGCTCCAGGACCTACCTTGTATGGACCAGTAGGCCTCCTGCAGTGTTCCTCCGTTTTTATGTTATGTTGAACTTTACTGAAAGAGAAGCAAATGTTGCTAATGATAACTAGAAAAAATGCTTTCCTGCAAATTGTTATAAATGTTACATTAAATTTTGTTGCGTAAAATTGAGGGAGAAAATGTATTCTGCACGTGTGATATTGTTTACTTAAAGAATTAACAGTCATTTCGTAATTTTTTTTTTAGTAATGTCAAAAATATTGTGGGTTTGGTTATCTCGGAAGTAAACTCGTGTAAGGTCAGTTACAGGAAGTATTTGATCAGTAGAGCTTCTAGCTTCCACATAAATCCCAAAGATTATATTACATTTCCGGGTCAGATAAGACGTCTGAGAAACTCTCATTAAATCTGAAACATAATCCTGGGAGGATTACCAGTGTACGTCATATATGACGGGGCTATGAGAGGAGGAAGTGTTGTCTTAACGTTTCTCTAGAAGTACTAGCTTATCTTAAGTCAACGTTTGTACAGGAAAACTAGCAGGTCTTGCATTAACGTGTTCAGTCAAGGCTTAGCAGGTTCTGTGTCATAGACTGAAGAGCTTCACTAGTTGGTCTTGTCTCAACCAGAGCATCCTGAGCATTTTTTGTGTGTCAAAGGTTCTCATAGCGGCACTTGTGTCAACAAACCACGGTACGGGGGTGCTTGAACTCTCGGCAAGCGAGTCGTAAAACTCCAGGCCAGCGCTAGCTCACTTGTCGCGAGTTCAAGCCCCACCCATACCTTGGTTTGCTTGCAGTCGTGTCATTACGATTTCGTGAGTCGTGTGTCAACGTTTCCATATCAACATTAGACAGGTCTTGTGTCAGTGTTACCATAACAACTTTATCAAATCTTGTAGTCAACGTTCCCATATCAGCGATGGGTTGTAAATGGTATGTTACGACAGTTTAAGACAATTATCGAAAGAAAAGCTTCGCTACGAGTGTCTTCATGATTTCGAAGAAGCTACTAGTGGCGCAATGTTTCATATAATAAATTAATTAAATAATTTAATAATAATAATAATAATAATAATAATATTAATAATAATAATAATAATAATAATAATAATAATAATAATAATAATAATAATAATAATAATAATAATATTAGTAATAATAATAATAACAATAATATTTTATAATATTTATTTTAATATCAATAATAATAACTTCCAGCAAGCATGCGTGAGCGTATTTGATTGGAGTGAATGGAGGCAAATGGTTTTTAATACTTGAAGTGCTATTGGAGTGTGAGCAAAGTAACATTTATGAAGGGATTCAGGGAAACCGGCAGGCCGGACTTGAGTCCTGGAGATGGGAAGTACAGTGTCTGCACTCTGAAGGAGGGGTGTTAATGTTGCAGTTTTATAACTGTAGTGTAAAGCACCCTTCTGGCAAGACAGTGATGGAGTGAATGATGGTGAAAGTTTTTCTTTTTCGAGCCACCCTGCCTTGGTGGGTCACCCTGCCTTGGTGGGTCACCCTGCCTTGGTGGGTCACCCTGCCTTGGTGGGAACCAGCCGATGTATTAATAAAAAAATAACTATATAACAACGCTACTTCTACCACTAGCACTACTATTACTACGACTACCGCTACTACTACCACTACTGCAACTACTACCACTGCTACTGTTATTATGACTACTGTTACTACTATCACTACTGCCACTACTACTACTACTACTAGCACCACTACTAACACTAATGCTACTGCTACTAAAAATATTATTATTCTCCATGTGGAAGTGGAGAATAAACCTTCCTCCGTCAGCCAAGTGTATCATGCGAGATAACTAAAATGCCGGGAGCAAGGGAGCGGTAACCCCTTCAACTGAATAAATCACTAAATGTAGAAAGAAGAAAAGCTTTATGAAAGCGTTTCTTCTTTATATTATTATAATTATTATTATAATTATTATCGTTATTTATATTTTCTTTTATTCCATATTTTTATTATCTTTGTCCTGCTGACCCTTCCTTTCATCACATTCCTTACCCTTTCTCTGAACTCATTGCTCTTTCCTCCCCCTCACCTTCCACGCCATTTCAGGAGCGGACAAATATCCCATCATCCCCACAAGCCGAATAAAAAAAGCAATACATGCCCTGCTCTTACAGGCTGTCTGCTTAATTAAGATGAATTGCACCTGACGGGGCAGGAAGCTTTTACCTGGCTGGTTGCCTGTACCCACACTTGATCCTATGGTGTTGTTGTTACTTTTGCTGCTGCTGCTGTTGAAGTTGTTGGTGGTGGTGGTATTGTTGTTGCGGTTGCTGCTGCTGCTGCTGTTGTTGGGAGGGGTGATATTGTTGTTGTTGCTGCTGCTGTTGTTGTTGCTGATGATGATGAATTTTCAAATCATGAATCTGAGAATAAATTCTTGATTGCTTTCATAGAACTCCTTTGGAAATATACGAAATGTATTACGATGGTACTGATGCTGCAGTACCATTGTAATATATAAGGACTATAACAGAAGCTTACTGAGACCAAATCTGAAATTTTCACAAACCTCTCACAACTTTATATATAAAACTCAAAAAACTCTTATAAAAAGTCTATGAGTTCGTCAGGATGAACTTTGACTTAGTATTACTGAAGAATTATACATGATTATACCAAGGGATTTGCAATGTATAATTATAATTACTTGCCCTAAACTGTGATCTAAATGCAATCACATTAAAGAAGTGAATCATCAAAGCCCACACAATAAACACACTCTAGCCTTTGTTATTACAACACAAGTAATATTTATTATTGTTGTAATAACAGAGGTATTGCCTCTGTTACTGCAACAATAAACCGTTTTGGTGATGCGAATACAGCACTACTGTATTCACAAGAAAGCACTAAATCCGTGAGTGTGCTACAGTTTTTTAAAGCTGGCCTCTACCTAGATTTGGTATAATATAGGATTTACGTTCCTTTCTTCATGCATTTTGATGCATTTGCTTGCTCGTTGCCTCGCTGGGTTCATACAAGAGCATATATTTAATTCACTGGATCAAGAGCCTTCCGCTAGAGAATCGAGCACTTTCCCTGAAGGATTAATTTTAAATAAGAAGACTTAATTCTAAGCTCTGGCTCGCTGCTTCAGGCAAGAGGTGTGCTGAGGAATTTAACAACTAAAATACTGAACTTTATCAAAAACACAATATGACGACAAAAAAAAACTTGTCAAGGAAGGTATGTTACTTCAGGTGGAGACAGGTGGCACAGGTGTCATGCAGACACCTGAAACATCGAGGTTTAGATAAGAAAACATGTACAGGGGGTGACAACTGTTTCAGGGTAAATTTATGTAGCATCATCAAGTTCAGGTTTAACTGTCTAATATACTGACTCTCTAAAATTCTTAAATACAACCAATTTCGTGCGTTTTCTATAATTTGAGAATCCTTGCAAGTGCATAAAACATTTGAATTTAGAAAAAAAGGGAGAATCTGTAAATAAAACATCTAAAACCAGAACGAAAATACGTCAGTAATTGGCTTTTTAATGTTGAAATAATCTACTGTTTAGGTTTCTTATATTATTAAAACCAATTGGTGCAGTGTATGTATAAAGTCAGAACTTGTCTGTCTCCACCCGAGGCAGAATTCTGTCCAAGATATGATTTTTAGCCTTTGTATTGTCTTTATGACAAACGTTATTATTTTAGTTTGATTCTTTGATGTTTGGTATATTACTATAATATTTATCAGATCCTGATGATGATGATCACCAAAAATGTTTAATATACTGCCTTACAAGAAGAACAATGCTTTATTTATTACCCATTATATATATATATATATATATATATATATATATATATATATATATATATATATATATATAATGCAAATATCTGATAAACCAATCACGTGGCAGCACCCTAGTGCCTAAAAAGGGGTTCACTTGTGGTGATACAAGTGACTTTGACTTGGGAATGATTCATGGTGCCAGACGGGGTAGTTTGAGTGTCTCAGAGCCTGCTGCTCTCCTGGGATTTTCACGCACAACAGTTTTCAGGCAAAGCTTCCATATGAGAGGTAGTTACTTCAGCGAAAACGCCTTGATGATGAGACAGGTCAAATAAAAATGGCCGGACTGGTTCAAGCAGACAGGAATATGACAGTAATTCAAATAAGCACACTTTACAACAGTGGTATTCAGAAGAACATCTATGAACACACAACACGTCAAAGTTTGAAGTGGATGAGTTACCGCAACCGAAGACCATATGTATGCAAAACAACTACTGTGAAAAAATACCTTTCAGGTAGACTCCAGGCAGGTAAGCTTTCATGCAGTTGTTGTTGTAAAGAAGGTAATGAAATGTGCCTTGATCGTTCCCAAGACTTTACTAAGCAACAAGCGTCGGGTTAACACTCTTTGTGTTTCTGAGTGATGCCAGGCATCGTAAATTTATCGGTGAATGGAACATTTACACCTGCACTCTGACACAGAATGCAGGTGTATCTCAGTGAACAAGCTGGAGAAGAACTTTGCAAGTATTGGATTCAACTAGCTACTACGCTGGGGCATACTGTAATCGACGGATTCCTGATAATTGTTCAACATCTGCATCAGGACGACCAACTAACAACGAGGATGCCAAATTAGTAATAATTGTAGTAGTTGAGGTAGATGGCTATGTTGGACAGAGTAGCGCACATTCACTGGCTCAGCACTATCCACAAGTAGGATCTGATAGTGACTATAAACCAGATCACTGGTACACACAGCCTTGTGAGTGTAATAAAGTAACCCTTGTAGTTATGATAAAGACAGCATTAATTAATTAGTACTAATTGTAGTTCATGCCTTTCATTCACTTCCACCTCTAAAGTAAATTCCATGATATTAATCCAATAAGTTATATTTATTCCTTTCCCCTCCTCCCACTCCAGTTTCATGCGACATTGGTCAGGAGTTGATGGTAAGGAGAGAGAATTTTTTCACTATTCTTGTTTCAAACATCTAGATAACATACGATAGCCCTGAGTCTATATATATGTATATAGTGCTCAGCAGATATCCTCCGTGTACACTTTCAGATTTTTTACCATCTGTCTTTTATATACTCTCGAATGATTCTCTCTCTTTCTCTCTCTCTGTGAAGATATGATGTTGATAAATTAGACACATGTGCAACTCTTGGGTATCTTTATTGAGGAAACGTTTCGCCACACAGTGGCTTCATCAGTCCATACAAAGGAGAATCTTGAAGAACAGGAGGAGAATGAGGTAATCAGTCCCTCAACCTTGAGTCGATGTGGTCAGTCCATCAATCTTGAATAGAATACGGCATACGTGCGGAGAAGGAGCTTATAAACCGTTGGTAGGAGAGGTGCAGCAGTCATAGTCGGTGTCACATTTGTTCAATGTGGAAGTAGGTCGTGCCCAAGAATTAGGCAAGCGAAGAATTCCCAAGTATTAAGATCCCAAGAAGTTGCAGTGTCTGACAGGTTTGTAGATGAATGGTTCATAGAACCGACATGTTGATAAATTAGACACATGTGCAACTCTTGGGTATCTTTATTGAGGAAACGTTTCGCCACACAGTGAACAAATGTGACACCGCCTATGACTGCTGCACCTCTCCTACCAACGGTTTATAAGCTCCTTCTCCGCACGTATGCCGTATTCTATTCAAGATTGATGGACTGACCACATCGACTCAAGGTTGAGGGACTGATTACCTCATTCTCCTCCTGTTCTTCAAGATTCTCCTTCGTATGGACTGATGAAGCCACTGTGTGGCGAAACGTTTCCTCAATAAAGATACCCAAGAGTTGCACATGTGTCTAATTTATCAACATGTCGGTTCTCTGAACCATTCATCTACAAGATATGATGTGCTGGGTCCTCATAAAACCTGGTGATTTAGAATAACTTATCACTGTGATGAGATATGTGGCTGTACGTCTTCGCTACCGCTGAAGACACCTGCCATCTGCTGCTAATGATAATGGATCTCACACTCTAATTATAATTTTCTTGAATATCTGTCTTCCTTTTCTCCTCCTCCTCCTCCTCTTCCTCGTTCTCCTCCTCCTCCTTCTCCTTTTCCTCGTTCTCCTCCTCATCCACTCCATCATCCTGGGAAGGCACTTCTCTTATATTTACTCAATCCAGCTGAACGTACCATGTGATACGAGACAATGGGACTGGCAGTTTTTTTCTATCTTATATGCTTGATTTTACAGTAATATCATAAAATAATCTACATGTCATACTAAACAATATCCCATGAGAAATGTAAAAGAAAGGGGTAAAACTAAGTCAATCTGAATGACAACAATTAGCAACGATTACTTGACTAATTTACTAACACAAAAATAGTTAATATTAACTAAATACGGGACCATTAGTGAAGGCTATTTATCTAAGAAATTTGAGCTACGCTTCCCTTCTATGACTGAGCTTTGTTATCCTCCTTTTTTTCCAGGGCTTCTCCACGAGCCTAATAACGATAATCTCGACACAAGGTTATGAAGAGAGGACAATGGGTATGTATACCAAGGCGAACGCTAAATGACAGAGGAAAAATTCTTAATAATATGACAGGGAAAACATTTGTAACCAGACTAACCAAAAATATGTAAGGCCTAGGAAAGATGTGAAAGTTGCGAGAGAAACTGTTATTTACACTGACAGTAGAATGACTAGCTAAAAAAAATGCATATCTTCTTGTCTCCACACAACCTTCACTTTGGTCTTCGTGGCCAAGGACATCTCTAAAATTCCTGGACAATAACATTAATTTGCAGAGTCTGAAGCTGACGCACGAAGTAATATTTAAAAATACACAGAGAAACGAAACACCAGTAAAACCATGTTTGGTAAATTGTGTCATCATACCGACTAAATCAACTGGACCAACGAACTACCAGACAGAATCTTAATGACGCATAATTTCCCAATTATATGCCTATTGTCAGGTTAGTTTAGCAAATCACTAGAACAGAGCAAAGGGCTAGATAATCAATGGAAATAATCGTTTGGAACAAGATCATAATTTTTTCTAAAAAAATAATGCTTCTATCAAACTTGTTATAACTGTTCAATAACATATGTGAACGTTTTATCTCGACTGTCCCAAAAGATGGCTACACCTAGCTTTCCAGAAAGCCTTCTTAAAGATTGATGTAAAATAACCTTAAGCAGTTTACTAGACACAGCTCGGGGCAGGATCAATGACTAGCTCAACGATAGGAAGCAGATAGTAGTATTACAAGGGATATTGTCAGACTGTGTCACCCTAACAAGTGGAGTTCCTCGGGGATCGATACTAGGCTTACAATATTTCTTTTCGTAATTTACAAAAGTTATCTCGCAGCAAGGCTAACACTGAAAGTTGCTAAATTCACCGGTGGCAAGTTATTACCAAATAAATCGTATATGCAGTTTACTAGAATTATACAAGTTGACCCAAATAAGCAGACGCATCATTCGAAAGCTTGATAAACGAACTTAGCTGTAGTTTTGTGAAGAATTACACTTCAGATACAACAATATTAAACATCCATTTTAAATGCTTAGATTTCCACAAACCGAAACAAAGGAAGAGAGAAACCTTGGAGTGACTATTAGTAATGACGTATTTGCATAACATCACGTAATATGGCTAACACCGTACTAAAATTCATAGCCTAAATTTTCATGTCGACAATGCCAGAAGCTAAACTAATACTTCACTACACTTTTCAGACCCGATTTTGAATAGGCTCTTCATATTTCGTCTTCAAATTACATAAAAAAGATGAATAAAAAACAGGAAAGGTGTAGAGGAAATTAAGATAACTCACATTTTTCATTAATAAATACACCATATAAGGAGAGACTCTATGTACGAGGTCTCATTTTCCTTCGAGAAACTAGACAATGAGATTACACCAAATCCTCTTAGATACTAAATAAATCTGACACTTAAAGAACAAGAGTTATGTGAAGTACAAAGTGATGTGTGACGTGAAGCGACAGAGTGAAAATCTGAGTCGGGAGACGGATGCAATGTACGTGGGATGATACTTTTTTTGTGCTAATGGTAGAGCAAACAGTTCTTCAGTGTTGTAACAAAACACTACAATAACAAAAAAAAAATTGAAATTTTTTTAAAAATATCGTTTCTTCTAAAAAACAGTGGAAATGTTTTCCTATGAACCCGAAATTGTCCTCCGGTGTTTGGTGAAAAATGTGGGGAATTACTGTCGTACAGAGTCATTATTTGAGTGCTCCCTGAAACTCAGAGGGTTAGTTTAATTTTTATCATGCCGAGAGTGTTGCCTGAAGGAGTAAAAGGGTGGCAAGAGAGCCTTGTGCTATTCTGTTTTAACTTCTCTGTGTCAATGGAGATGAAAAGAAAACTACTGTAGTTGAATTCTTCTCTAAGATAACCTCGATATAGACCGTCAGGTCTTCTTTAAACGCCCTCTCTCTCTCTCTCTCTTTATCTCTCTCTCTCTCTCTCTCTCTCTCTCTCTCTCTCTCTCTCTCTCTCTCTCTTCTTTTATTTTAATTTTTTTTTACACAGGGTTTCACAAGGTTAAGGATTCCTAACTTTATTGACAAGCTAAGAGCTGTTACCTATATCAGCTCATTTGAAAGCATTTTTATTGTTATGAGACATACAAGTCTCTCTCTCTCTCTCTCTCTCTCTCTCTCTCTCTCTCTCTCTCTCTCTCTCTCTCTCTCTCTCTCTCTCTCTCTCCCTGTTCCTCCTCCTGCTAATAATTCTCCTCCTCCTCCTGCTAATACTTCTCCTTCTGCTCCTCCTCCTGCTAATAATTCTCCTCCTCCTCCTGCTAATACTTCTCCTCCTCCTCCTAATACATATTCTCCACCTTTTCTTCCTTATAATCCTTCTCCTCTTCACTTTTCACATCTCATCAATATTATGATAATCATCTCCCTTCCCACACTTCCTACATTTTATCCTCTCAGCTTCTGCCACCACTACTGTCTGCTTCCTTTCCCATCTCATTTATCATCTCTATTGTTTCTCCTCTCTCTCTCCCCTACTCTTTTCCTTCATACATCCATCTTCCTCTTATTCATTAGCACGCATTTCCTTCTAATATTCTCTCTCTCTCTCTCTCTCTCTCTCTCTCTCTCTCTCTCTCTCTCTCTCTCTCTCTCTCTCTCTCTCTCTCTCTCTCTCTCTCTCTCTCTCTCTCTCTCTCTCTCTCTCTCTCTCTCTCTCTCTCTCTCTCTCTCTCTCTCTCTCTCTCTCTCTCTCTCTCTCTCTCTCTCTCTCTCTCTCTCTCTCAACATTGTGTCAGCCTCCCTGGGTGTGTCAGTCATTGTCACTCTCCACAACACCTCCACATTCGTTGACTGCCTCTTTTACTGACTGGCTGACTGACTAACTCATTAGCTGACTGACTGACTGACTGACTGACTGACTAACTGGCTGACTGACTGACTGACTGACTGACTGACTGACTGACTGACTGTTTAACTGACTGACTGACTGACTGACTGACTGACTGACTGACTGACTGACTGACTGACTGACTGACTGACTGACTGACTGACTGACTAACTGGCTGACTGACTGACTGACTGACTGACTGACTGACTGACTGACTGACTGACTGACTGACTGACTGACTGACTGACTGATTGACTGACTGACTGATGCTGACTCTTCTGTCTTTCCACTGATGTTGTTATGTACTGAGAAGCCTTTTCGTTATTGTTGTTGAAAATGATAAGATTGTTCTGAAAGTGATGTGAGATGAGGTGAAAAATGACTTGAAAGTGACTTAAGTGGGGCAAAAAGTGTCGCAGAAGTGAAGCGAGTGGCATTAAAAGGACATGAAATGGCGTGGAAGTGACATGCAAGTGAAGTGAAAGTGACATGTTAGTTACGTAAGTGACATGAGTGACGCGAAAGTGACTGGATAGTAAAAGGAGAGTGACAGGAAAATAACCAGAAAAATAACATGATGGTAACGTGAAATTAACATGAGTAACACACAAGTGACATTAATAGTGTAGTGAAGGTGAGAGGGTGACGTGAAAGTTGCATAAGCTATGAAGAAAATGACTATGCAGTCAGTCAGCTCCAGCAACACATTCACCGGTAAATAAACTGACTTCTGACAGGAAA
This sequence comes from Cherax quadricarinatus, assembly GCF_038502225.1. Taxonomy (NCBI): domain Eukaryota; kingdom Metazoa; phylum Arthropoda; class Malacostraca; order Decapoda; family Parastacidae; genus Cherax; species Cherax quadricarinatus. The sequence goes on from NC_091312.1 coordinate 25,357,296, forward strand.
GTGACGTGAAAGCGACATGAAAGTGACGTGAAAGTGACTTGTTAATGACTTCACCTCTCGCTGCTACTATGATCATATATCATATTTGGCGCGAGGAGTGAGAGAGAGAGAGAGAGAGAGAGAGAGAGAGAGAGAGAGAGAGAGAGAGAGATAGAACAATAAGGCAGGAGGAGGTGCATTTCCTTCTTAAATCGCTTGACCAAGAAAAGGCTGTGGGCCCAGACAAGTTGAGCCCAAGATTGTTGAGAAGATGTGCAGACCAGCTAGCAGCACCTCTAACTTGCATCTTTCAGCACTGCCTAGTACAGTGTAAATGGCCCTCTCTATGGAAAGAGGCAAATGTAGTCCCTGTTCACAAAAAGAAGAGCAGAGCAGAAATCAGCAACTACAGACCAGTGTCACACCTGTCAATCACTGGTAAGATCCTTGAGACAATAATCTCAAGACAAATGACAGAGTTTTTTGACTACCACTCACTACTTTGTGATCGTCAATATGGCTTCAGGAAAGGTTACTCTGCTGCTGATCTGTTGTTAAACCTCTCCACTAAGTGGCACCAGTCACTGGATGAATCCAAAGTCAGCTGTGTGGTAGCACTGGATATTGCTGGCGCTTTCGACCGGGTGTGGCACCAGGGCCTCTTAGCAAAACTTCGAGCACTGGGAATTGCAGGCTCTACGCTATGTCTCCTCAGTGATTACCTTCATGGTAGATCTCTAAGTGTAGTTCTCAATGGAACGGAATCAGCAAGACATCCTATTGGGGTAAGTGTTCCACGAGGAAGCGTGCTGGGACCATTATTATGGAATGTCTACTTCAACGACCTTCTTCATCTTATCCCAGAATCACATGCATATGCAGACGACTGTACACTGACATTCACTTATCAAAGAGAAGAAATGCCAGCTGCTCTAAGGTACATCAATCACCAACTGAGAGCTATATCAGCTTGGGGAAATAGATGGCAAGTAACATTTGCACCTGAGAAAACGCAAATGATGATCGTCTCTAGGCACCATGATGGTAATGCTGGTGCAGTAGTAAGGATGAATGGGAGGGTGTTGGCACCTGGAGAAGAAGTTGATATCCTTGGGGTGAAATTTGACTCCAAACTAACCGTGAAGAACCATGCTGTAAATCTTGCAAACAAGGCAGCCAGGAAGCTTACAGCACTTCGCCGTATCTCGCATCTGCTTGACAGTAGGGGTTGCAAGATTTTGTACGAGGCACAAGTACGCTCACGCTTTGAGTATGCTCCACTTTCTTGGTTTGCCTGCCCCCTCCCCTCTCATCTGCGACTGCTTGACAGAGTAGAGAACAGAGCAAGAATTCTCATCTTTCGCCTGGACCCATCCTGGATAGATCTGTCATTTCAGCAGAGCCTTCAACATAGGAGGGATGTAGGTGGCCTTACTGTTATGTACAAGGCCAATATTGTCAAAGTACCACACTAGGATCCACTTCGAGGACAGCGTGAAACAAGCTTTTATGCCACAAGACGGGCAGAAAGCAGCAACTTCACTCTGGCTGTACCCTTCTCCAGAACATCACTCCATCTGAGATCATATATACCCAGGATGACTCGAGTATGGAACACATTCGTACAGCATAATGATGTCAACGAGATAAAGTTAGTTGATCAAATGAAAATGCTGGCCCACAGATGGCTCCAACTTCATCATGTTCCCTACTTGAATGTCTCATAACAATAAAAATGCTTTCAAATGAGCTGATGTAGGTAATAGCCTTAGCTTTGCCAACAAAGTTAGGAATCCTTAACCTGTAAATAGCTTTTCAATAAAGCTTAGGGATCCCTAACCTTGTCAAACCCTGTGTATAAAAAAAAAAAAAAAGAGAGAGAGAGAGAGAGAGAGAGAGAGAGAGAGAGAGAGAGAGAGAGAGAGAGAGAGAGAGAGAGAGAGAGAGAGAGAGAGAGAGAGAGAGAGAGAGAGAGAGAGAGAGAGAAAGAGAGAGAGAGAGAGAGAGAGGAGCCAGGCTATCAGCATCCTGTCGGCCAACATTAGAGGTTTCATTACTAATGTTGGAGAGCTCACACGCAGTTTTGTGAACACTCGACGTCCCGACATGATAGCTGTTGTTGAAACATTTTTGGATGACAGGACTCCAGAAAATTTTGTAAGAATTGTTGGCTACACCTCATGGATCAAATGAAAATGCTGGCCCACAGATGGCTCCAATTTCATCTTGTCCCCTACTTGTATGTCTCATAACAATAAAAATGCTTTCAAATGAGCTGATGTAGGTAACAGCTCTTAGCTTGTCAATAAAGTTAGGAATCCTTAACCTGTAAATAGCTTGTCAATAAAACTAGGGATCCTTAACCTTGTCAAACCCTGTGTAAAAAAAACAAAAAAAAAAAAAAAAAAAAAAAAAAAAAAAAAAAAGAGAGAGAGAGAGAGAGAGAGAGAGAGAGAGAGAGAGAGAGCTTTACTAAGCTCGATAAAGCTCTAACCCTGAGTGTAACGTTGGCCCAATAAAAGTTTATTTTTATTTCTGTAGAACTACTGTTATTAATAATAATAATAATAATAATAATAATAATAATAATAATAATAATAATAATAATAATAATATTAATAATAATAATAATATTAATTAATTACATAATTATTATTATTATTAATAATAATAATAATAATATTATTATTATTATTATTATTATTATTATTATTATTATTATTATTATTATTATTATTATTATTATTATTGTTATTATTATTATTATATTCTTGGGAAAGCACTAAATTCCTCAGGGTCATAAAGCCATTGGGGTATGGGACGTAATCAGATTTAATCCCAAGAAGGAGAGGATTTCTCAAAACCCTTGGATCAAATGCCGTTCATCTGCATCAGAAGATTCCCTGTGAAGGGATGGAGCGGAGAACAGAACTAAAATACTGTCTAGCTATATGTATCTAGACAAGTTAGCTTACGAGAGCGTGGGGCTCTCTCCCTATCATCCACGTCCTTGGATGACTCTACCGGGATGAGAAAAAAACATGGATAGAGTTAATTTATGTGCACTTTTGAAAATAATATTTGCAGAGAGATTTAACAGAATGGAGAGAAGGAAAGCTTAACATTATTATAATAACAACAGCGACAGCAACACAGTGCTCGCAGCAGCAGTAGCAGCGACACCTACAGCAGTAGAAGTAGGAACAGCAAACGCAGCAGGAGAAGCCGTAGCAGCAGCAGCAACAGCAACAACAATAGCAATAGCAGTAGCAACAGCAGTACATGTAGCAACAGAAGCACTAGCAACACCAACAACTACAGTAACAATGCAGTACGAGCAGCAGCAGCAACAACAGCAACAGTGGTAACAAGAGCAGCAGTAGGGCAGGAAAGAAGAGGGAAAATACGAAAAGGAAAAAGAGAAGAAGAAAAAATAAGAAAAAAGAAGACGACAATAACGAAGAAGAAGAAGAAAGATGAAAAGGAGGATGAGGAAAAGAAGTAAAAATAATTCTAAAAAGAAATTCTGTACTCGTGTCCATGGCTTCAAGACCTTAAGTCCTCCACCTAAGACGCTCCTCAAGGAGCTATAACACACGCACACACACACACACACACACACACACACACACACACACACACACACACACACACACACACACACACACACACACACACACACACACACACACACACACACACACACACACACACACACACACACACACACATCAACCTTCACAATTACTGTAATCATCTCAAAGGCCTGCAAACCATTGCCATGTTAACATTATTCTGAAGTTTAATACATTTGAGATTTTCTTTCGTCTTTATGATTTCTGTTCTTAAGGAGGCCAAGAAGATTAATTCGAAGGCCTATCAAACTACTTTTGCCTTGATTATTCGGAATTTTGGAGAATGATGAAGGATGGTAAGTATTGTAGGATGGCAAGTATTGTAAGATGGTTAGTATTGTAAGATGGTAAGTATTGTAGGATGGTAAGTATTGCAAGATGGTAAGTACTGTAGGATGGTCAGCATTGTAGGATGATAAGTATTGTAAGATGGTAAATATTGTAAGATGGTAAGTATTGTAGGATGGTAAGTATTGTAAGATGGTAAGTATTGTAAGATGGTAAGTATTGTAAGATGGTAAGTATTGTAAGATGGTAAGTATTGTAGGATGGTAAGTATTGTAAGATGGTAAGTATTGTAGGATGGTAAGTATTGTAAGATGGTAAATATTGTAAGATGGTAAGTATTGTAAGTTGGTAAGTATTGTAGGATGGTAAGTATTGTAAGATGGTAAATATTGAAAGATGGTAAGCATTGTAAGATGGTAAGTATTGTAGGATGGTAAGTATTGTAAGATAGTAAGTATTGTAAGATGGTAAGTATTGTAAGATGGTAAGTATTGTAAGATGGTAAGTATTGTAGGATGGTAAGTATTGTAAGATGGTAAGTATTGTAAGATGGTAAGTATTGTAGGATGGTAAGTATTGTAAGATGGTTAGTATTGAAGGATGGTAAATATTGTAGGATGGTTAGTATTGTAGGATGGTAAGTATTGTAGGATGGTTAGTATTGTAGGATGGTAAGTATTGTAGGATGGTTAGTATTGTAGGATGGTAAATATTGTAGGATGGTTAGTATTGTAGGATGGTAAGTATTGTAGGATGGCAAGTATTGTAAGATGGTAAGTAATGTAGGATAGTAAGTATTATTAGATCGTAAGTATTGTAAGACGGTAAGTATTGTATGATGGTAAGTATTGTAAGATGGTAAGTATTGTAGGATGGTAAGTATTGCAGGATGGTAAGTATTGTAGGATGGTAAGTATTGTAGGATGGCAAGTATTGTAGGATGGTAAGTATTGTAGGATGGTAAGTATTGTAGGATGGTTAGCATTGTAGGATGGTAAATATTGTAGGATGGTTAGTATTGTAGGATGGTAAGTATTGTAGGATTGTAAGTATTGTAAGATAGTAAGTATTGTAGGATGGTAAGTATTGTAAGATGGTAAGTATTGTAGGATGGTAAGTATTGTAGGATGGTAAGTATTGTAGGATGGTAAGTATTCTAAGATGGCAAGTATTGTTTAGATGGTTAGTATTGTAGGATGGTAAGTCTTGTAGGATGGTAAGTATTGTAAGATGGTAAGCATTGTAACATGGCAAGTACTGTAAGATGGTAAGTATTGTAGGATGGTAAGTATTTTAAGATGGCAAGTATTGTAAGATGGTAAGTATTGTAGGATGGTAAGTATTGTAGGATGGTAAGTATTGTAGGATGGTAAGTATTGTAAGATGGTAAGTATTCTAAGATGGTTAGTATTGTAAGTATTGTAGGATGGTAAGTATTGTAGGATGGTAAGTATTGTAGGATGGAAAGTATTGTAGGATGGTAAGTATTGTAGGATGGTAAGTATTGTAGGATGGTTAGTATTGTAGGATGGTAAGTATTGTAGGACGGTAAGTATTGTAGTATGGTTAGTATTGTAGGATGGTAAGTATTGTAGGATGGTAAGTATTGTAAGATGGTAAGTATTGTATGATGGTAAGTATTGTAAGATGGTTATTATTGTAGGATGGTAAGTATTGTAGGATGGTAAGTATTGTAGGATGGTAAGTATTGTAGGATGGCAAGTATTGTAAGATGGTAAGTATTGTAAGATGTTTAGTATTGTAAGTATTGTAGGTTGGTAAGTATTGTAGGATGGTAAGTATTGTAAGATGGTAAGTATTGTAGGATGGTAAGTATTGTAGGATGGTAAGTATTGTATGATGGTTAGTATTGTAGGATGGTAAGTATTGTAGGATGGTTAGTATTGTAGGATGGTAAGTATTGTAGGATGGTAAGTATTGTAGGATGGTAAGTATTGTAGGATGGTAAGTATTGTAAGATGGTAAGTATTGTAGGATGGTAAGTATTGTATGATGGTTAGTATTGTAGGATGGTAAGTATTGTAGGATGGTTAGTATTGTAGGTTGGTAAGTATTGTAGGATGGTAAGTATTGTGGGATGGTTAGTATTGTAGGATGGTAAGTATTGTAGGATGGTAAGTATTGTAGGATGGTAAGTATTGTAAGATGGTTAGTATTGTAGGATGGTAAGTATTGTAAGATGGTAAGTATTGTATGATGGCAAGTATTGTAAGATGGTAAGTATTGTAGGATGGTAAGTATTGTAGGATGGTAAGTATTGTAGGATGGTAAGTATTGTATGATGGCAAGTATTGTAAGATGGTAAGTATTGTAAGATGTTAAGTATTGTAGGATGGTAAGTATTGTAGGATGGCAAGTATTATAAGATGGTAAGTATTGTAAGATGGTTAGTATTGTAGGATGGTAAGTATTGTAGGATGATAAGCATTGTAGGATGGCAAACATTGCAGGATGGTAAGTATTATAGGATGGTTAGTATTGTAGGATGGTAAGTATTGTAGGATGGTAAGTATTGTAGGATGGTAAGTATTGTAAGATGGTTAGCAATGTAGGATGGTTAGTATTGTAGGATGGTAAGTATTGTAAGATGGTAAGTATTGTAAGATGGTAAGTATTGTAAGATGGTTAGTATTGTAGGATGGTAGGTATTGTAGGATGGTAAGTATTGTATTATGGTAAGTATTGTAGGATGGTTAGTATTGTAGGATGATAAGTATTGTAGGATGGTAAGTATTGCAGGATGGTTAGTATTGTAGGATGGTAAGTATTGTAGGATGGTAAGTATTGTAAGATGGTAAGTATTGTAAGATGGTTAGTATTGTAGGATGGTAAGTATTGTAAGACGGTAAGTATTGTAGGATGGTAAGTATTGTAAGATGGTTAGTATTGTAGGATGGTAAGTATTGTAAGATGGTAAGTATTGTATGATGGCAAGTATTGTAAGATGGTAAGTATTGTAGGATGGTAAGTATTGTAGGATGGTAAGTATTGTAGGATGGTAAGTATTGTAGGATGGTAAGTATTGTAGGATGGTAAGTATTGTAAGATGGCAAGTATTGTAAGATGGTAAGTATTGTAAGATGTTAAGTATTGTAGGATGGTAAGTATTGTAGGATGGCAAGTATTATAAGATGGTAAGTATTGTAAGATGGTTAGTATTGTAGGATGGTAAGTATTGTAGGATGGTAAGTATTGTAGGATGGCAAGTATTATAAGATGGTAAGTATTGTAAGATGGCAAGTATTGTAAGATGGTAAGTATTGTAAGATGTTAAGTATTGTAGGATGGTAAGTATTGTAGGATGGCAAGTATTATAAGATGGTAAGTATTGTAAGATGGTTAGTATTGTAGGATGGTAAGTATTGTAGGATGGTAAGTATTGTAGGATGGCAAGTATTATAAGATGGTAAGTATTGTAAGATGGTTAGTATTGTATGATGGCAAGTATTGTAGGATGGAAGCATTGTAGGATGATAAGTATTGTAGGATGGTAAGTATTGTAAGATGGTAAGTATTGTAGGATGGTAAGTATTGTAGGATGGCAAGTATTGTAAGATGGTAAGTATTGTAGGATGGTAAGTATTGAAAGGCGGTAAGTATTGTAGGATGGTAAGTATTGTAAGATGGTTAGTATTGCAAGATGGTAAGTATTGTAGGATGGTAAGTATTGTAGGATGGCAAGTATTGTAAGATGGTAAGTATTGTAGGATGGTAAGTATTGTAAGATGGTAAGTATTGTAGGATGGTAAGTATTGTAGGATGTTAAGTATTGTATGATGGTTAGTATTGTAGGATGGTAAGTATTGTAGGATGGTTAGTATTGTAGGATGGTAAGTATTGTAGGATGGTAAGTATTGTAGGAAGGTAAGTATTGTAGGATGGTAAGTATTGTAAGATGGTAAGTATTGTAGGATGGTAAGTATTGTAGGATGGTAAGTATTGTATGTTGGTTAGTATTGTAGGATGGTAAGTATTGTAGGATGGTTAGTATTGTAGGATGGTAAGTATTGTAGGATGGTAAGTATTGTGGGATGGTTAGTATTGTAGGATGGTAAGTATTGTAGGATGGTAAGTATTGTAGGATGGTAAGTATTGTAAGATGGTTAGTATTGTAGGATGGTAAGTATTGTAAGATGGTAAGTATTGTATGATGGCAAGTATTGTAAGATGGTAAGTATTGTAGGATGGTAAGTATTGTAGGATGGTAAGTATTGTAGGATGGTAAGTATTGTAAGATGGCAAGTATTGTAAGATGGTAAGTATTGTAAGATGTTAAGTATTGTAGGATGGTAAGTATTGTAGGATGGCAAATATTATAAGATAGTAAGTATTGTAAGATGGTTAGTATTGTAGGATGGTAAGTATTGTAGGATGATAAGCATTGTAGGATGGCAAACATTGCAGGATGGTAAGTATTATAGGATGGTTAGTATTGTAGGATGGTAAGTATTGTAGGATGGTAAGTATTGTAGGATGGTAAGTATTGTAAGATGGTTAGCAATGTAGGATGGTTAGTATTGTAGGATGGTAAGTATTGTAAGATGGTAAGTATTGTAAGATGGTAAGTATTGTAAGATGGTTAGTATTGTAGGATGGTAGGTATTGTAGGATGGTAAGTATTGTATTATGGTAAGTATTGTAGGATGGTTAGTCTTGTAGGATGGTAAGTATTGTAGGATGGTAAGTATTGCAGGATGGTTAGTATTGTAGGATGGTAAGTATTGTAGGATGGTAAGTATTGTAAGATGGTAAGTATTGTAAGATGTTTAATATTGTAGGATGGTAAGTATTGTAGGATGGTAAGCATTGTAGGATGGCAAGTATTGTAAAATGGTAAGAATTGTAAAATGGTTAGCATTGTAGGATGGTAAGCATTGTAGGATGGTAAGTATTGTAGAATGGTAAGTATTGTATGATGGCAAGTATTATAGGATGGAAGCATTGTAGGATGATAAGTATTGTAGGATGGTAAGTATTGTAAGATGGTAAGTATTGTAGGATGGTAAGTATTGTAGGATGGCAAGTATTGTAAGATGGTAAGTATTGTAGGATGGTAAGTATTGAAAGACGGTAAGTATTGTAGGATGGTAAGTATTGTAAGATGGTTAGTATTGCAAGATGGTAAGTATTGTAGGATGGTAAGTATTGTAGGATGGCAAGTATTGTAAGATGGTAAGTATTGTAGGATGGCAAGTATTGTAGGGTGGAAAGCAATTTAAGATGGTTGATATTGTAGGATAGGATTTATAGGATGGCAGGCATTGCAGGATAACAACTACTGCTAGGTGGAAGGCATTTTAGGATGCTAGGTATTGTAGGATGATATTAAAGGATGACAGATATTGTAGGGTGGAAGACACTGTAGAATGGCAGATACTGTAGGATATGAAGTGTAGGATCGCACGTTCTGTAGGATGACCGGAACTGTAGGATGGAAGATATTACCTGCAAATCTGATGAAAAAAAACCGCTTGTCACAGAGCAGATCTTTATGACAGACACCGTTTCTCTCTCTGTGTAGAGCTTTGTCAAGTCATGGCTTGACTAAACTCTCCACAAAGCTTAACGCAGACCACAATCTACTGTCTTCAAGCACCATTTTACCGCACCATAACAACAGTATTCTTAGCTTAACTCAGTCTGCCTCTCAACTTCATATTCCTTATTAATATTCCTTCCCCCTAATTCAGACTTAAGTCTTTCTTCTCCATATACAATTTTTTCTTACAGCGCAAGGACACATGCTGTGATCAAAGGATACACACAGAGTTGGGGTGTGGTAATTACACAAACCCTGCAAGTAATTCAATTTAAGGGTTGTGTAATGAAAATTGAAGCTTAACGTGGGACTATGGCATCAATGGTTTATTTTGGATGCAGGAGAGCATTGTTTACGAGTCCATTATAACAATCCACTCGCTTTTCAATTAAAAAAAAAAAGGTTACGGTTGAATTTAGAATTTAGCTGCAAAGCAACTAATATATGTTATATGTGTATAGAAGATATATGTGTAGAAACATTATTTTTAGTGAAATTGGACCGTATTTGTTTACCATTTTTACTATTATGTTTGTAAAAGTGTGGCAATAGTTGTAAATTTATTGATTATTTATCTTTTGTAATATGAGAGTAATTAGTACGTGAGTCTTCCGTAAGTTGTGTTAATTCTACCAGGTGCTTATTAATTCTTAAACTATATAACATTTAGATCAACGATCACCGAGGGAATTATTTACCACGTAGATCTACGTTCTCAAGAAATGTACAAAAAATGCTCTACTAAGAGTTGACGCCATAATGGACGGCAACGTGTTTTTACAAGCAGCAGTTTAAATGCTTCGTTTGGAAAATGATTCATGTTATTATTATTATTACAATTACTATTATTAGTATTAGTAGTATTAATATTATTTTTATTAGCAGTAATAGTAGTAGTAGTAGTAGTAGTAGTAGTAGTAGTAGTAGTAGTAGTAGTAGTAGTAGTAGTAGTAGTAGTAGTAGTAGTAGTAGTAGTAGTAGTAGTAGTAGTATTGGTAGTGACACCTTTTTTCTTAATTTTCCGCAGAAATTAATTAATATTTAACCTTTAAGTGTTAAACCAGATCAGATTAACCTAATCACTGAAAAAAAGAGGGAAAATAATTTAGTTACCTTTAATTATTTTGGAGTCTTTGAGAGTTATTACTGGAGTTATTGGGAGTTGTTATTATAGCTACTGAGAGTTATTATTGTAGTTATTATTGAAGTTATTTAGAGTTATTATTGGAGTTATTAAGATGCTTGTGTCTAGCTATGTGCTTTACATCCTCTTCATCTTACTACCAGAATTTAACTGTAGTCCTCTCATATACATGAAGCATAATACAAGCTATTATATTCGCTAGGTAATAGCCTATACGCTTATTGAAACTGCATTATTACTGATATCCTCATAACAGCTGGGTCTACCGTTCTCCATTAAGTGTTCAGTTTGTAAGAGGAACTGAGGTACTGTACTGCCCTTATTAATTATCGTATATTTTGTATGGCCCCATAACGACAATGACAATGACAGTAAGTGGATCAATACTACCGCTAATGTTAATATAAGAATCCACAGATTTTTAAAACTGCTTTATGCTGATTAATCAGAGCGTCTGCAACACCCCTGGATGCAATCGTGAAGGATCATATGTTTGATCATTGCTTAATAAATCTAGCCCTTTGAAAGAAATTTTATCACACTAAACACAAACTTCACTACGTTTGTAAGCTCATCAATTAAATTCTGAATAGCCAGGCTACTAGGTCAGTGTGGAGGCTTATATTTGCATACTTGGCTATGTTTGTCACTTCATGAATATAATTTGGTATTGTATGCATCCAGTCACTGGCGTTGGCATTTGCAGATGAATTACTGGTGGCAGAGAAAAGAGTTGGCAGTCACAGTAGCACATTTGGCCAGAGAATGTTGAGTCACCACTTAAAATCTTCACAATATTGCCAATTTACAAATAAACATGTTATAGTGTAGCTGCTAAAGATTTTCACAAGTTGGAGTATGTCGTTTCTTGGCTCATAAATCTCACTTTTTCACAATAGGCAAGTTGAACCACATGTAAATCGATAACCGTTATGCAACCTAGATATATCATGTCCTTGTTCACTGAATCTCCATTTGATACACCTTGCATTAAAACGATTTTAGACGAAGCCCATCAATAGCGTCATTATACTGAACAATACTAGCAGGAAAAGGTCCGCTAGCAAATTGAGCAACATCACATTGTGATGCGCGTATATACGCCACGTATCTTATTCCTTCAACGTCCTTAGCAAATTCTTAAGTAAATGTGGACTCTTCTACTTAATAAATATAGATACCGTAAACGTAGCAATTCACTCGCTATTTATATCTGGCAGAATAATAATAGCAGTCAGCAAGAAGTTGTAGGTAAAACCCCATTACCAGCTGCTCATTTATTACCATGCAAAATTTAAAATGGGTTTCTGACTAAATAAATAATTAATTTGTTAATGCACCTTGTTCATTTGGTAATGCAGCAGAAGGAATTTTTTGTAAGGGAACTGACATCTTCCGGAGTAAGAATGAACAATTACGTACCTCATATATTTGTACCCCATATATTTTATAATTTGTGATATAATGTTGTGTCTTGATTTACTTTCTCGGATTGAAAAGCGGATAATTATTATTATTCACTGTTCCAGCGCCTCAGCGTCGCCATCCAGAGGGGAAATGCTTGCTGCATACTTGGCTCACGTCCAGCGTCGGAGGAGCTGGAGGAAATTCATGATCTTTGATACATTGTGCCATTGTATTCATGTTTATGTTTTTTTCTGTAAATGTATTTTGTTTATTAATAAATGTTCACATAGAATAAAAAATATATAGGGGTGGTAGGAGAAGAAAATATTCAAACAGCTCTGGGGCGAACCTTGAGTTTTCCCTGAGGTACGTTTATTGTCTTCTCTGAGGATGAGGGTCCCCATTCCAGCTACAGAGGTATATATATATATATATATATATATATATATATATATATATATATATATATATATATATATATATATATATATATATATATATATATATATATATATATATATATATATGTCGTGCCGAATATGTAAAACTGATCAATTAGCAAGAACTCATTTAAAATTAAGTCCTTTCTAAAATTTTCTCTTATATGCTTAAAGATATATTTTTTTTTCATTTATGTTAATGCAAAAAAAATTAATTTTGCACCAAAAGAATCTTAGAAAACTTACCTAACCTTATTATAACAAGAACAATTTATTTTAGCCTAACCCAACTAAATATATTTTAGATTTGTTTACAATAATTTAATACTAAACAAACACAGTGAAATATATTTTTTTCGTTAGGTTAAGAATGATTTTGGCAAAATTATTGCATACACAAATTTTCACTTGTCCTGTATGGCAAGATGAGCGTTGCTATTTAAGCCAAGATCGCAAGTTCTGCCTATTCGGCACGACATATATATATATATATATATATATATATATATATATATATATATATATATATATATATATATATATATATATATATATATATATATATATATATATATATATATATATATATATATATATATATATATATATATATATATATATATATAAATTAAATTATTAAAAAAATCGACCTGATTCTTAACATTTTAATCATAATACGAGTGAAACTGAATTTAATTAATTTTAATAAACATCACATGAAAATGTTATTATTATTATTATTATTATTATTATTATTATTATTATTATTATTATTATTATTATTGTTGTTATTATCATCATCATCATTTAGCAATTTCAAGTGAAATTAATTTATAATACTGACTTCACTTTGAATGGAACTAATTATAAAAATTAGTTTTTATTGCCAATTCCCTTTAAAGGATTTTAATTTTAATCAGTTTAATTTTAATATATATTTATCATTTCCCCTTCTTTCAGTCAACGCTATCACTTATGTTATATCAAATTATATTCTTGATGTTGTGAATATGCTTAATTATGACAATGTTAAATAAATCGTCTCTTAGTACCCCCTCTTGGCTCCCTCTGTTTGTACCTCATCTCTTTATATTCTACCTGAACTCATTTCAAAGCTCAGCTAACACCCAGGTACCTACTTACTTCTAGTTGAACAATGGTAGCAGGTGCAAGGAAATATGCCCCACGTTTCTACCCGGCCGGGAATCGAACCACAGATATTCGGTATGTAAGCAGAGTGCGCTACCAACCTAGTCACGGGACTTGTGTACCCATCTCTTTGCACAATCTTTATACTCCGTCTTTGTATCTGATCTTTGCACCCTGTTTTTGTACCCTATCTCTGCATCATATCTTTGTAGCCTATCTTTGCACTATGTCTTTATTAAACTCTTGGTGAAAAAAACTGAAATAAAATCCAAGTCTCTAGGCTTTTATTTAGCGTTTTTTTGGTATCAAATATGTGCACATTGATATATTTTTTCTCTATATTTACTCGTTTCGATGCTGACCCCGATATATCACTTAGTTTATTCCTTCACAGTCATTCATTACCATTTAAATCAAATTCACACACACACACACACACACACACACACACACACACACACACACGACCCCTGCAACCACAAATAGGTGAGTACACACACATACGGTGGGACCGGACAATATCTCTCCGTGGGTCCTTAGAGAGGGAGCAGAGACACTATGCGTGCCACTAACCAAAATCTTCAACACTTCCCTTGAAACTGGGCAACTACCTGAAGTATGAAAGAAGGCAAATGTAGTCCCCTTCTTTAAGAAAGGAGACAGAAATGAAGCACTAAATTATAGACCAGTGTCACTGACATGTATAATATGCAAAGTCTTGGAAAAGATTATCAAGAGGAGAGTGGTGGAGCACCTGGAGCAGAACAAGATTATAAACGACAGCCAGCACGGATTCATGGAAGGCAAATCCTGTGTCACAAACCTACTAGAGTTTCATGAGAAGGTAACTGAAGTAAGAAATGAGAGGGAGGGGTGGGTTGATTGCATTTTCTTGGGCTGCAAGAAGACCTTCGACACAGTTCTTCACAAGAGATTAGTACAGAAGCTAGAGGATCAGGCATATACAACAGAAATTTATAACAGAAGTGTCCCTGTTTGCAGATCATGTAAAGTTAAAGAGGAGAATTAAATCAGATGCGGACCAGACAGGTCTACAAAGAGACCTGGACAGGCTGGATGCATGGTCCAGCAACTGGCTCCTAGAATTTAACCCCGCCAAATGCAAAGTCATGAATATCAGATAAAAGCAAAGAAGACTGCAGACAGAGTATAGGCTAGGAGGCCAAAGGCTGCAAACCTCACTCAAGAAGAAAGACCTAGGAGTGAGTATAATACCGAGTACATCGCCAAAAGCACACATTAACCAGATAACTGCTGCGGCATATGCGCGCTTGGCAAACCTGAGAATAGCGTTCCGGTACCTCAGTAAGGAATCGTTCAAGACTTTATACACTGTGTACGTCAGGCCCATACTGGAGTACGCAGCACCAGTTTGGAACCCACACCTGGTCAAACACGTCAAGAAAATGGAGAAAGTGCAAAGGTTTGCAACAAGGCTGGTTCCAAAGCTAAGGTGAATGTCCTATGAAGAAAGGTTAAGGAAAATCGGTCTGACGACACTGGAGGACAGGAGGGTCAGGGGAGACATGGTAACGACATACAAAATACTGCGTGAAATAGACAAGGTGGACAGAGACAGGATGCTTCAGAGATGGGACACAGAAACAAGGGGTCACAATTGGAAGCTGAACACTCAGATGAGCCAAAGGGATGTTAGGAAGTATTTCTTCAGCCACAGAGTTGTTCAAGGAAGTGGAATAGTCTGGCAAGCGATGTAGTGGCGGCAGGAACCATACATAGTTTTAAGACGAGGTATGATAAAACTCATGGAGCAGGGAGAGGGAGGACCCGGTAGCAGTCAGTGAAGAGGCGGGGCCAGGAGCTGAGTCTCGACCCCTGCAATCACAATTAGGTGAGTACAATAAGGAGAAGACACACACACACACACACACAAGAGCGGTTAAATTCTCAAGTGTAGTGACGAATTTTTATGCATCTAAATATTAGTCAGTTTAGTTTGTACTACAAAAGAGGAAACATCTTCGATTAAATGAAATGAACACATGTGCAACACTTGAGTATCTTTATTGTGGAGATGTTTCGCCACTTAGTGGCTTCATCAGTCCTGCACGAAAAAGATGGTGAAAATCAGAAGAAGTATGAGGTAAACAGTCCCCAACCTTTTCAAGATTGATGGACTGATTACATCGACCCATTTGTGGCCTAGTTCCTAGACCTTGTGTCTACCCATCTGCTCTTCCACTACCCTCCACAGGATGGATATGAGATTCACAATAAACTAACCACTTCTGTGGTAAAAAATCCAAAAAAAAGACTAACCTAACTTAACCCACATCATCAGGAGGAACAGGAAAACACTACTGTAAACTACGTACAAAATCGATGCCGAGCGAAAATATTTCTCTAGAGAGGAGCAACCTGCTGTAACGAGAACACAGAGGAAGTTCGTGTTGCAGCCTCAAGAAATTTTAAACAGACTCATGACGAGATGAAAAGTGATAAGGGAATAACAAATATTTGCTGTTCCAACTCGACAAAACGGTAGCCACCGAAAAGGTAGGAGCAAATAAAGATACTCACAAGTGTGTAATAACAGGATTAAAATATTCATGACTGGTGGTGAAAGGTTATATGCAGTCTTAATATCCATTTCTGTGGTCGACAGACTTTATATCCAATAATGTAACCAACAAATCTGGAAAAGTAATATAGAAAGACAACTAAATATACTACTTCGGCTTTCATAAGGGCCTCTTCAACTGTTTACCTCAGCTGTTTGTTTGTCTCAGCTGACTGTTTATCTCGAACTTTTAACTCAGCTAGTTGTTTACTTCAACTCTTGTTTACTTCATCTTTCTGGTTTCATCTGATCTGGTACGCCTCAACTAGTTGTTTACCTCGACTATTTTCAATTTTGTAGACCTTACTAACATAACTGGAGCCAAAAACCTTTTTAATATTTGTCTACCATGAAACTAAGTTTCCGAGCCGCTGATCACAGGAAAACTTACCCATGTTATCCGGAAACTTTGCGATCATTTGTAAAAGTCATTTTAAGCCCACTAACAAAAAAGATTATTGAAGCCTAAAACTGAGTAAAACTGATGAAGAGCGAAACCAGTGATGTTAGAGGATGTCTAAGAATTATTATTTTTTACAGGACTTATGGGTGGTCTTAATATACACAAAACAAAATGTCTTCTTTTCAGGACCACTTAGGGGAAATTAACACGTTAAATTAAATAAAACTCGCAACGTTGCAACATCACAAGCTCTTGATGTGTTGATTGCAACACGAAAAGCCTAGAGCAGTAGAGGAGGTTGATCAGAAGGGAAGTAGGAAGGGAGGGAGGGAGGCAGTGAGGGAGATAAGGGATAGTAGCTGATGTGAAGGGAAGGAGCCGAGCACAGAGAAGAGACTGGAACAGAAATATAGAAGGGTGACTGAGAAGAACTTTCTCTGTCAACAGAATTTTCGATCTTGTCTTATGCTGATAAATACTTATAGATGCACAGTTATTATAAATAACCCGTACGCTTCTACCGCCTTTTTGGCTGCTGAATTATGACCTGAAAATTTGGTCTATGAATTATTGTCTTTTATAGACCGATCCCGGAGGTAAAGTTTTCAGTGATAAATAAGTCGAGTCTGGCGGCTGTGCTCAGTGTGGCTCCCAGCAGGAGAACCTCCTCCTGCCACCACTGCAGCCACTGGCTCCTCAACACAGCCCCTGGCTAGAGCTTGACCATAACTTTTAATTAAGGCCCACTGCCAAGGTCTCTAACCAGAACCTCTGACCAGAACCCCTGACCAGAACCTCTGATCAGAACCTCTGACCAGAAACCTCTGACCAGAACCTATGACGGGAACCTCTGACCGGAACCCCTGACCAGAACCTCTGATCAGAACCTCAAACCAGAAACCTCTGACCAGAAATCTCTGACCAGAAACCTCTGACCAGAACCTCTGACCAGAACCTCTAACCAGAAACCCCTGACCAGGACCTCTCAGCAACCTTGACCAACATGGCATCAAGGTTGCGAGTCGACTACATCAACAAGTCCAGAAATGGCTGGTAACTATAGGAAATCAATGAAGTGAATATGAGAGAAATATGGAACGGTCCAGCATAATATAAACGACGGTAATGGAAACTCACTCCAGAAGCATTTTTCGATTTCATACGAAAAATTCATAGACGTTCATATTGGAAATACTCGTAATAAAGAACCAAAATTTTTAATTATTTTTTTTTTCTTCCATTAAATGCAGAGGCAGTGAGCGGGCATAAAAAAAATGGGAGATATTAAAAAAATTTAGTAGAAGGAAAAATAATTAACGTTTTAAGAGTGGATATATAACACGCATGCGTGGAGAAACAGACAGACAGACAGACAGACAGACAGACAGACAGACACACACACACACACACACACACACACACACACACACACACACACACACACACACACACACACACACACACACACACACACACACACACACACACACACACACACACACACACACACACATATATATATATATATATATATATATATATATATATATATATATATATATATATATATATATATATATATATATATAAACACACAGACGCACACACAGACATATATACACCCACAAACACTCAACACACAAACAAAGAGACACACACACACAGACAGCTGTGAATCGACCCCAGCAACCACAACTAGGTAAGTACACACACACGGATGGATGGAAGCTCTACAGCTAAAGTCTTGTTTCTGCGTTGTATCACAACTACATAGCATCAATAAAGACAATGTCTACTGCCAGATTTACTTCAGAACAATTCAAAATACAAAATATCTAGCACAGACAATAAATAATTTTCAAATTTATGTAATCGGAACTTGTCAATAAACACAAATTTACAGTATATATAAAATTATTCTTCTGTTTCATTAAATTGATTGACGATCAAAGGAAGCTCATTTATTTTTTAAGTTGAATTAAGCAACATTATTTTTATTATTTATTGCAAAATATATTGCAAAATATATTGTGACCAGGGACCACCAGGGTCCTGGTCAAGGACAGACAAGGTCATCTGCCTGATGAACTTATTCCACCTCTAAATCGACAGGATGGAACCATCTCTACTAGTAGTCAAGAGAAGGCGGACCTCTTTGCTGAACACTTTGCTACCAAAATGCAAGTTCCTGATCCAGCAAGGGACCCTCCTTGGCTAGCTGCAAGAACTGTGTCAAAACTGTCAGTGGTGACAATAAGGCAGGAGGAGGTGCATTTCCTTCTTAAATCGCTTGACCAGGAAAAGGCTGTGGGCCCAGACAAGTTGAGCCCAAGATTGTTGAGAAGATGTGCAGACCAGCTAGCAGCACCTCTAACTCGCATCTTTCAGCACTGCCTAGTATAGTGTAAATGGCCCTCTCTATGGAAAGAGGCAAATGTAGTCCCTGTTCACAAAAAGAAGAGCAGAACAGAAATCAGCAACTACAGACCAGTGTCACTCCTGTCAATCACTGGTAAGATCCTTGAGACAATAATCTCAAGACAAATGACAGAGTTTTTTGACTACCACTCACTACTTTGTGATCGTCAATATGGCTTCAGGAAAGGTTACTCTGCTGCTGATCTGTTGTTAAACCTCTCCACTAAGTGGCACCAGTCACTGGATGAATCCAAAGTCAGCTGTGTGGTAGCACTGGATATTGCTGGCGCTTTCGACCGGGTGTGGCACCAGGGCCTCTTAGCAAAACTTCAAGCACTGGGAATTGCAGGCTCTACGCTATGTCTCCTCAGTGATTACCTTCATGGTAGATCTCTAAGTGTAGTTCTCAATGGAACGGAATCAGCAAGACATCCTATTGGGGCAAGTGTTCCACAAGGAAGCGTACTGGGACCATTGTTATGGAATGTCTACTTCAACGACCTTCTTCATCTCATCCCAGAATCACATGCATATGCAGACGACTGTACACTGACATTCAATTATCCAAGAGAAGAAACGCCAGCTGCTCTAAGCTACATCAATCACCAGCTGAGAGCTATATCAGCTTGGGAAAATAGATGACAAGTAACATTTGCACCTGAGAAAACGCAAATGATGATCGTCTCTAGGCACCATGATGGTAATGCTGGTGCAGTAGTAAGGATGAATGGGAGGGTGTTGGCACCTGGAAAAGAAGTTGATATCCTTGGGGTGAAATTTGACTCCAAACTAACCATGAAGAACCATGTTGTAAATCTTGCAAACAAGGCAGCCAGGAAGCTTACAGCACTTCGCCGTATCTCGCATCTGCTTGGCAGTAGGGGTTGCAAGATTCTGTACGAGGCACAAGTACGCTCACACCTTGAGAGGGGGGGGGGTTTGCCTGCACCCCCTCTCATCTGCGACTGCTTGACAGAGTAGAGAGCAGAGCAAGACGTCTCACCTTTCGCCTGGACCCATCCTGGATAGATCTATCATTTCAGCAGAGCCTTCAACATAGGAGGGATGTGGGTGGCCTTACTGTTATTTACAAGGCCAATATTGTCAAAGTACCACACCTGGATCCACTTCGAGGACAGCGTGAAACAAGCTTTTATGCCACAAGACGGGCAGAAAGCAGCAAATTCACTCTGGCTGTACCCTTCTCCAGAACATCACTCCATCTGAGATCATATATACCCAGGATGACTCGAGTATGGAACACATTCGTACAGCATTATGATGTCAACGAGATAAAGCCAGTTGATCAAATGAAAATGCTGGCCCACAGATAGCTCCAACTTCATCCTGTTCCCTACTTGTATGTCTCATAACAATAAAAATGCTTTCAAATGAGCTGATGTAGGTAACAGCTCTTAGCTTGCCAATAAAGTTAGGAATCCTTAACCTGTAAATAGCTTGTCAATATAGCTAGGGATCCATAACCTTGTCAAACCCAGTGTAAAAAAAAAAAAAAAAAAAAAAAAAGAGAGAGAGAGAGAGAGAGAGAGAGAGAGAGAGAGAGAGAGAGAGAGAGAGAGAGAGAGAGAGAGAGAGAGAGAGAGAGAGAGAGAGAGAGAGAGAGAGAGAGAGAGAGAGAGAGATAATATCTCTCGATTTATATATGCCGAGAGATATCTCTCTGTGTGTATACTGAGAGAGCATTATATCTTTGTATATACACACCGAGAGATGTATAACTTCCCATGAGTTTACTTTATTTCTTATTTTCTGGCTTCATCTATCTTTGATGTTAGTCTTCTGGTGGCTTACTGTCTGAAGCCTAACAAACTGCATGCATGATTTTATACGTTCCATTTGTATATGTATGTATATCTTCATATGTGTTTTCGCCTATGCTGGCATCTATGTTTATGTGCATGTTTATGTATGTAGTGGGAAAATGAGTGAAATTGCTATAAACGAGGTAAGTGGCCAAGGAGGGTTCAACGAGGAATGTGAGAATGTTTAGGCTTTCTCGTTGAGAAATTAAGATGCATGTCTCACCAGGACAAGTCTGCATTAGGAACGTTTTACTGGAGACGAGCTGTATCACGTCAGTGGAAGGAATCCATAAAGACTAGCTTGTGCAAAACACTCACGGAAGGGGTTGTCGTTCCCATGAACGAATCTACCTGGACTTCCTACTCATTTCTGCAACATTGCAAGCTCCTGAAGATGATTTTAATAAGAAAAGCGTGAAGCTATCACTCAACTTCCCCCTTGGTTGTTTTGCATCCTGCATCGCTTGTTCGCGATTATTGCATTCTAGCTTATATATCTAATTACAGCTGGAGAGAGGGTAGATTAGGAGGCTGATGTGGAAGAGTTCAGTGTGATGGTGAGGATACGTGAATTAAGTGATTTGGCTCCACGCGTTCAGTGATTTGGCTCCACCCAGTAGTAGATTAGCATGAAATTGGAAAGATTATAGACGCCCCTCTGTTTTTGTTCTATGGTGTCGTTACCTTGTTAGGTAAATAGATAGAGGCAACTAATGTGGCATTTTATTGTGGAAACGTTTCGCCCTTCAGGAGCCGTAACTGCTCCTGAGCAAAACGTTGCTACAATAAAATGTCACATTAATTCCATCTGTGTCCATTCACCTAACATTTTGTCGGAAATTCTACCATTATTACTGACAGTTGTTAATTCCGCTTCTGAGCAAGTTTTCCCAGCATCTCCTCAAGGGATGCAGAGAAAGAGTGACATATCCTTACTATGAATCCTTACCACAAGGATAAGGAACATGCCTGAGAGACAGATCATCCTTCCAACAAGTAAGACAGGTAAGACAGATGATCCTTCCGACAGGTAGGACTCGTACTGTCACTGTGACCACCATCCGAGTGCTAGGTTAAGCAGCTTCACTGTCGTTTACTTGAAATTCAAAACAATGAAATATTGCCTTCAATAAATTTGTTATTTTTATGGTGTTTCTGTTACGGTAAAGTGATGGAGTGTTCCACACACATTTATGAAAGTGAAAAAAGTGTGTTCCAATTTGCACTAGTGAAGGGATGGGTTGTATACAAAGGGCCACTCATGAAGAGTAATGAAGAGGTCGGTACGAAAAGTTTATGGGAATGAAATTAAATGTATTGCAGGAGAGTAATGGAATGATCGAGTTAAAAATACACACACCTGACCTTAAACTCAGGAAGAAAATATGCAATTTTATTGAGATCATAAGTAATATTATTTAAGCCTTAATATTAATGGAGGGGTTCAATTCAGATATGAATTAGCGTAATAAATTTTGATAGTATGGAGCACTGAAATAAATGTAAACATCGAACGTTGAATATATTCCCAAATACGCTTGAAATGTCATACACATGTAAGTCACTAATAAACTAAATGAGCACGAGAAAAATCACTAGGCCTAGGACAAAATATTGCTGTGAACCCAGTAGAGATAATGTGATTACTTATATTTCTGGTTTTGGTAAACTCGTGTTTACGCATATTTAAAATAAGGAATGATATTTCATGAAAAAAAAGTCTACTGGTATTAGGCATCAGTAAATGTTCGCATGAATGCGTGCAAACTGACCTTTACAGTGGTATGAATGCATGGGAATTTTAAGAGAATCATAAGGGAAGAAATCTGGGTTTTATTGAGGAGTGAAATCTTGTCTTCCAGGAGGACTTATGATGGGATGAGAGACGATTCTCAAGAGTATTATTGTAGCACTTCCGCGGGATGTTTCCAGAGTATTTATTGAGCAACGAAGGACTTGAATGGTCGAGGTTACTGGTAGCAAGAGTATAGGAACCAGAGGATTTATAAAGATGAGAGAAGTAGCTTCAAGTGAAAGGATTAACTCAAGAATTAACGTTTTCAGAGGAGATTAACGAACTTTATCAGAAAATGTCAAGAGAATTCATGGGGAGAGATGAGCTATTTCATGCACGGAATTATTTAAGTGTGAAGGATAGATTTTTATGGATGATTGAATGGGAGAGAAGGAGAGGAAGAATTTATGGAACAATTAATGAGAGGGATTCATTAAAGAGAGAGAGAGAGAGAGAGAGAGAGAGAGAGAGAGAGATGGCTCCTGGGGAATTTATGTTGGGTGTCTGAGTTTCATATTACAACATTAAGAGAAGTAATTGGAAGCTCCCGGGCGAAGATGAAAACTCTTGTGAAATATATATGTAGTGCTGTTAGGGGGGCTATTCTATTATTAAGCTTCCAGACGCACACGCGCGTCCGCATGCACACACACACACACGCACACACACACACGCACACACACCACCAGGCACATCTCCTGAAGCGCACATCAATCAAATAACTGCTGCAGCATATGGGCGCCTAGCAAACCTCAGAACAGCATTCCGACATCTTAATAAGGAATCGTTCAGGACCCTGTACACCATGTACGTTAGGCCCATATTGGAGTATGCGGCACCAGTTTGGAACCCACACCTAGCCAAGCACGTAAAGAAACTAGAGAAAGTGCAAAGGTTTGCAACAAGACTAGTCCCAGAGCTAAGAGGTATGTCCTACGAGGAGAGGTTAAGGGAAATCAACCTGACGACACTGGAGGACAGGAGAGATAGGGGGGACATGATAACGACATACAAAATACTGAGAGGAATTGACAAGGTGGACAAAGACAGGATGTTCCAGAGATTGGACACAGTAACAAGGGGACACAGTTGGAAGTTGAAGACTCAGATGAATCAAAGGGATGTTAGGAAGTATTTCTTCAGTCATAGAGTAGTCAGGCCGTGGAATAGCCTAGAAAGTGACGTAGTGGAGGCGGGAGCCATACATAGTTTTAAGGCGAGGTATGATAAAGCTCATGGGGCAGGGAGAGAGAGGACCTAGTAGCAATCAGCTAAGAGGCGGGGCCAGGAGCTATGAATCGACCCCTGCAACCACAAATAGGTGAGAAGTATTTACAGTGGAAACCAGTAGGACTCCAAGAAATCAGAACAGGGGGGTACACCAGCAAGTGCTGGATGAGGTACATATAACCAAGGAGGAGGTGAAGAAGCTGCTATGCGAACTTGACACCTCAAAGGCGGTGGGACCAGATAACATCTCTCCGTTGGTCCTTGAAGAGGGAGCAGAGATATTGTGTGTGCCATTAACAAAGATCTTCAACACATCATTTGAAACTGGGCAACTCCCCGAGGTATGGAAGATGGCAAATGTAGTCCCAATTTTTTAAAAAGGGAGACAGACATGAAGCACTAAACTACAGACCTGTATCACTAACGTGTATAGTATGCAAGGTCATGGAAAAGATCATCAGGAGGAGAGTGGTGGAGCACCTGGAAAGAAACAAGTGTATAATTGACAACCAGCACGGTTTCAGGGAAGGAAAATCCTGTGTCACAAACCTACTAGAGTTTTATGACAAGGTGACAGAAGTAAGACAAGAGAGAGAAAGGGGTGGATCGACTGCATTTTTTTGGACTGCAAGAAGGCCTTCGACACAGTTCCTCACAAGAGGTTACTGCAAAAGCTAGAGGATCAGGCATACATAACAGGAAAGGCACTGCAATGGATCAGAAAATACCTGACAGGGAGGCAACAACGAGTCATGGTACGTGACGAGGTGTCAGAGTGGGCGCCTGTGACAAGCGGGGTTCCACAGGGGTCAGTCCTAGGACCTGTGCAGTTCTTGGTATATGTGAACGACATAACGGAAGGGATAGACTCAGAAGTGTCCTTGTTTGCAGATGATGTGAAGTTAATGAGAAGAATCAAATCGGATGAGGATCAGGCAGGACTACAAAGAGACCTGGACAGGCTACAAGCCTGGTCCAGCAACTGGCTCCTTGAGTTTAACCCTGCCAAATGCAAAGTCATGAAGATTGGGGAAGGGTAAAGAAGACCGCAGACACAATATAGTTTAGATGGCCAAAGACTGCAAACCTCACTCAAGGAAAAAGATCTGGGGGTGAGTATAACACCAAGCATATCTCCTGAGGCACACATCAATCAGATAACTGCTGCAGCATACGGGCGCCTGGCAGACCTACGGATAGCGTTCCGATACCTCAGTAAGGATTCGTTCAAGATTCTGTATACCATTTACGTCAGGCCCATACTGGAGTATGCAGCACCAGTTTGGAATCCACATCTAGTCAAGTACGTCAAGAAATTAGAGAAAGAGCAAAGGTTTGCAACAAGACTAGTTCCAGAGCTATGGGGATTGTCCTATGAAGAAAGGTTGAGGGAAATCGGCCTGACGACACTGGAGGACAGGAGGGTCAGGGGAGACATGATAACGACATATAAAATACTGCGCGGAACAAAGACGGGATGTTCCAGAGATGGGACACAGACACAAGAGGTCACAATTGGAAGTTGAAGACTCAGATGAATCAAAGGGATGTTAGGAAGTATTTCTTCAGTCATAGAGTAGTCAGGCCGTGGAATAGCCTAGAAAGTGACGTAGTGGAGGCGGGAGCCATACATAGTTTTAAGGCGAGGTATGATAAAGCTCATGGGGCAGGGAGAGAGAGGACCTAGTAGCAATCAGCTAAGAGGCGGGACCAGGAGCTATGAATCGACCCCTGCAACCACAAATAGGTGAGTACAAATAGGTGAGTACACACACACACACACTCACACGAGCTATGTGAGGACAGACTGAAGGTGCAAAACGTGATGATAGGAGACGGAAGTGTCTCAGGGTTGACATGACAAAGATATACAAAATACCGAGAGGAACTGATAGGGACAACAGGGGACAGACTACTCGAGAGGCGGAAACCAGGAACAGTAGAGCACAGCTGGATGCTGTGTAAGTAGAGTCACTGGGGGAAGTATGATAAGGCTCTCGAAGATGAAGGGGAAACCCAGTAGCGGCCGGAGGAAAGGAGGGGCCAGGAGCTGAGATTCGAATCCAAGCAACCATATGTTGGTGAGTACACATATGTGAGTACGCACATGCGAGCGCCCGAGCACATGGTTATTTACGGTTACTCTTGATAACGACCCTTAATTTCCACAGTATTTTGATTGCAATAATGTGGCCTCCTAGGTGACCGCCTAGGTTACCTCCAAGGTGATCTTCTAGGTTGCCTCCTAGGTGAACTCCTAGGGGGCCTCCTAGGTGATCTCCTAGGGGCCTCCTAGGTGATCTCCTAGGTGGCCTACTAGGTGAACTCCTATGTGGCCTCCTAGTTGAACTCCTAGGTTGCCTCCTAGGTAAACTAGGTGGCCTCCTAGGTGATATTCTAGGTGGCCTCCTTGGTGAAATCCTAGGTGGCCACCTAGGTGAACTCTTAGGTTGCCTCCTAGGTAAGCTCCTAGATGGCCTCCTAGGTGAACTCCTAGGTGGCCTCCTAGGCGAACTCCTAGGTGGCCTCCTAGGTGAACTCCTAGGTGGCCTCCTAGGTGAACTCCTAGGTTGCCTCCTAGGTCATCACCCAGGCTACCTCCTAGGTCATCACCTAGGCTACCTCCTAGGTCATCACCTAGGCTACCTCATAGGCCATCACCTAGGCTACCTCCTTGATCATCACCTAGGCTACCTCCTAGATCATCACCTAGGCTACCTCCTAGGTCATCACCTAGGCTACCTCCTAGGTCATCACCTAGGCTACCTCCTAGGTCATCACCTAGGCTACCTCCTAGGTCATCACCTAGGCTACCTTTTAGATCATCACCTAGGCTACCTCCTAGGTCATCACCTAGGCTACCTCCTAGGTCATCACCCAGGCTACCTCCTAGGTCATCACCCAGGCTACCTCCTAGGTCATCACATAGGCTACCTCCTAGGTCATCACCTAGGCTACCTCCTAGGTCATCACCTAGGCTGCCTCCTAGGTCATCACCTAGGCTACCTACTAGGTCATCACCCAGAGTACCTTCTAGGTCATCACCTAGGCTACCTCCTAGGTCATCACCTAGGCTACCTCATAGGTCATCACCTAGGCTACCTCCTAGGTCATCACCTAGGCTACCTCCTAGGTCATCACATAGGCTACCTCCTAGGTCATCACCTAGACTACCTCCTAGGTCATCAACTAGGCTACCTCCTAGGGCATCACCTAGGCTACCTCCTAGGTCATCACCTAGGCTACCTCCTAGGTCATCACCTAGGCTGCCTCCCAGGTCATCACCTAGGCTACCTCCTAGGTCATCACCTAGGCTACCTCCTAGGTAATCACTCAGGCTACCTCCTAGGTCATCACCCAGGCTACTTCCTAGGTCATCACATAGGCTACCTCCTAGGTTATCACCCAGGCTACCTCCTAGGTCATCACCTAGGCTACCTCCTAGGTCATCACCTAGGCTACCTCCTAGGTCATCAGCTAGGCTACCTCCTAGGTCATCACCCAGGCTACCTCCTAAGTCATCACCCAGGCTACCTCCTAGGTCATCACCTAGGCTACCTCCTAGGTCATCACTCAGGCTACCTCCTAGGTCATCACCCAGGCTACCTTCTAGGTCATCACCCAGGCTACCTCCTAGGCCATCACCCAGGCTACCTCCTAGGTCATCACCTAGGCTACCTCCTAGGTCATCACCCAGGCTACCTCCTAGGTCATCACCTAGGCTACCTCCTAGGTCATCACCTAGGCTACCTCCTAGGTCATCACCTAGGCTACCTCCTAGGTCATTACCTAGGCTACCTCCTAGGTCATCACCCAGGCTACCTCCTAGATCATCACCTAGGCTACCTCCTAGGTCATCACCCAGGCTACCTCCTAGGTCATCACCTAGGCTACCTCCTAGGTCATCACCTAGGCTAACTCCTAGGTCATCACCTAGGCTACCTCCTAGGTCATCACCTAGGCTACCTCCTAGGTCATCACCTAGGCTACCTCCTAGGTCATCACCTAGGCTACCTCCTAGGTCATCACCCAGGCTACCTCCTAGGTCATCACCTAGGCTACCTCCTAGGTCATCACCCAGGCTACCTCCTAGGTCATCACCCAGGCTACCTCCTAGGTCATCACCCAGGCTACCTCATAGGTCATCACCTAGGCTACCTCCTAGGTCATCACCCAGGCTACCTCCTAGGTCATGACCTAGGCTACCTCCTAGGTCATCACCCAGGCTACCTCCTAGGTCATCACCCAGGCTACCTCCTAGGTCATCACCCAGGCTACCTCCTAGGTCATCACCCAGGCTACCTCCTAGGTCATCACCTACGCTACCTCCTAGGTCATCACCCAGGCTACCTCCTAGGTCATCACACAGGCTACCTCCTAGGTCATCACCTAGGCTACCTCCTAGGTAATCACTCAGGCTACCTCCTAGGTCATCACCCAGGCTACTTCCTAGGTCATCACATAGGCTACCTCCTAGGTTATCACCCAGGCTACCTCCTAGGTCATCACCTAGGCTACCTCCTAGGTCATCACCTAGGCTACCTCCTAGGTCATCAGCTAGGCTACCTCCTAGGTCATCACCCAGGCTACCTCCTAAGTCATCACCCAGGCTACCTCCTAGGTCATCACCTAGGCTACCTCCTAGGTCATCACTCAGGCTACCTCCTAGGTCATCACCCAGGCTACCTTCTAGGTCATCACCCAGGCTACCTCCTAGGTCATCACCCAGGCTACCTCCTAGGTCATCACCCAGGCTACCTCCTAGGTCATCACCTAGGTTACCTCCTAAGTCATCACCCAGGCTACCTCCTAGGTCATCACATAGGCTACCTCCTAGGTCATCACCCAGGCTACCTCCTAGGTCATCACCTAGGCTACCTCCTAGGTCATCACCTAGGCTACCTCCTAAGTCATCACCTAGGCTACCTCCTAGATCATCACCTAGGCTACCTCCTAGATCATCACCTAGGCTACCTCCTAGATCATCACCTAGGATACCTCCTAGATCATCACCTAGGCTACCTCCTAGATCCTCAACTAGGCTACCTCCTAGGTCATCACCCAGTCTTCCTCCTAGGTCATCACCCAGGCTTCCTCCTAGGTCATCACCCAGGCTACCTCCTAGGTCATCACCCAGGCTACCTCCTAGGTCATCACCCAGGCTACCTCCTAGGTCATCACCCAGGCTACCTCCTAGGTCATCACCCAGGCTACCTCCTAGATCATCACCTAGGCTACCTCCTAGATCATCACCTAGGCTACTTCCTAGATCATCACCTAGGCTACCTCCTAGATCATCACCTAGGCTACCTCCTAGGTCATCACCCAGGCTACCTCCTAGATCATCACCTAGGCTACCTCCTAGATCATCACCTAGGCTACCTCCTAGATCATCACCTAGGCTACCTCCTAGATCATCACCTAGGCTACCTCCTAGATCATCACCTAGGCTACCTCCTAGTTCATCACTCAGGCTACCTCCTAGATCATCACCTAGGCTACCTCCTAGATCGTCACCTAGGCTACCTCCTAGATCATCACCTAGGCTACCTCCTAGATCATCACCTAGGCTACCTCCTAGGTCATCACCCAGTCTACCTCCTAGATCATCACCTAGGCTACCTCCTAGATCATCACCTAGGCAACCTCCTAGGTCATCACCCAGGCTACCTCCTAGGTCATCACCTAGGCTTCCTCCTAGATCATCACCTAGGCTACCTCCTAGGTCATCACCTAGGCTACCTCCTAGATCATCACCTAGGCTACCTCCTAGATCATCACCTAGGCTACCTCCTAGATCCTCACCTAGGCTACCTCCTAGGTCATCACCCAGGCTACCTCCTAGGTCATCACCTAGGCTACCTCCTAGATCATCACCTAGGCTACCTCCTAGGTCATCACCTAGGCTACCTCCTAGATCATCACCTAGGCTACCTCCTAGGTCATCACCTAGGCTACCTCCTAGATCCTCACCTAGGCTACCTCCTAGGTCATCACCCAGGCTACCTCCTAGGTCATCACCCAGGCTACCTCCTAGGTCATCACCCAGGCTTCCTCCTAGATCATCACCTAGGCTACCTCCTAGATCATCACCTAGGCTACCTCCTAGATCATCACCTAGGCTACCTCCTAGATCATCACCTAGGCTACCTCCTAGGTCATCACTCAGGCTACCTCCTAGATCATCACCTAGGCTACCTCCTAGATCGTCACCTAGGCTACCTCCTAGATCATCACCTAGGCTACCTCCTAGATCATCACCTAGGCTACCTCCTAGGTCATCACCCAGGCTACCTCCTAGGTCATCACCTAGGCTACCTCCTAGAACATCACCTAGGCTACCTCCTAGGTCATCACCCAGGCTACCTCCTAGATCATCACCTAGGCTACCTCCTAGGTCATCACCCAGGCTACCTCCTAGGTCATCACCTAGGCTACCTCCTAGATCATCACCTAGGCTACCTCCTAGGTCATCACCTAGGCTACCTCTTAGATCATCACCTAGGCTACCTCCTAGATCATCACCTAGGCTACATCCTAGATCCTCACCTAGGCTATCTCCTAGGTCATCACCCAGGCTACCTCCTAGGTCATCACTTAGGCTACCTCCTAGGTCATTACCTAGGCTACCTCCTAGGTCATCACCCAGGCTACCTCCTAGATCATCACCTAGGCTACCTCCTAGATCATCACCCAGGCTACCTCCTAGGTCATCACCCAGGCTACCTCCTAGGTCATCACCCAGGCTTCCTCCTAGATCATCACCTGGGCTACCTCCTAGATCATCACCTAGGCTACCTCCTAGATCATCACCTAGGCTACCTCCTAGATCATCACCTAGGCTACCTCCTAGGTCATCACTCAGGCTACCTCCTAGATCATCACCTAGGCTACCTCCTAGATCATCACCTAGGCTACCTCCTAGATCATCACCTAGGCTACCTCCTAGATCATCACCTAGGCTGCCTCCTAGATCATCACCTAGGCTACCTCCTAGGTCATCACCCAGTCCACCTCCTAGATCATCACCTAGGCTACCTCCTAGATCATCACCTAGGCTACCTCCTAGGTCATCACCCAGGCTACCTCCTAGGTCATCACCTAGGCTACCTCCTAGATCATCACCTAGGCTACCTCCTAGGTCATCACCCAGGCTTCCTCCTAGATCATCACCTAGGCTACCTCCTAGATCATCACCTAGGCTACCTCCTAGATCATCACCTAGGCTACCTCCTAGATCATCACCTAGGCTACCTCCTAGGTCATCACTCAGGCTACCTCCTAGATCATCACCCAGGCTACCTCCTAGGTCATCACCTAGGCTACCTCCTAGGTCATCACCCAGGCTACCTCCTAGGTCATCACCCAGGCTACCTCCTAGGTCATCACCCAGGCTACCTCATAGGTCATCACCTAGGCTACCTCCTAGGTCATCACCCAGGCTACCTCCTAGGTCATGACCTAGGCTACCTCCTAGGTCATCACCCAGGCTACCTCCTAGGTCATCACCCAGGCTACCTCCTAGGTCATCACCCAGGCTACCTCCTAGGTCATCACCCAGGCTACCTCCTAGGTCATCACCTACGCTACCTCCTAGGTCATCACCCAGGCTACCTCCTAGGTCATCACACAGGCTACCTCCTAGGTCATCACCTAGGCTACCTCCTAGGTAATCACTCAGGCTACCTCCTAGGTCATCACCCAGGCTACTTCCTAGGTCATCACATAGGCTACCTCCTAGGTTATCACCCAGGCTACCTCCTAGGTCATCACCTAGGCTACCTCCTAGGTCATCACCTAGGCTACCTCCTAGGTCATCAGCTAGGCTACCTCCTAGGTCATCACCCAGGCTACCTCCTAAGTCATCACCCAGGCTACCTCCTAGGTCATCACCTAGGCTACCTCCTAGGTCATCACTCAGGCTACCTCCTAGGTCATCACCCAGGCTACCTTCTAGGTCATCACCCAGGCTACCTCCTAGGTCATCACCCAGGCTACCTCCTAGGTCATCACCCAGGCTACCTCCTAGGTCATCACCTAGGTTACCTCCTAAGTCATCACCCAGGCTACCTCCTAGGTCATCACATAGGCTACCTCCTAGGTCATCACCCAGGCTACCTCCTAGGTCATCACCTAGGCTACCTCCTAGGTCATCACCTAGGCTACCTCCTAGGTCATCACCTAGGCTACCTCCTAGATCATCACCTAGGCTACCTCCTAGATCATCACCTAGGCTACCTCCTAGATCATCACCTAGGATACCTCCTAGATCATCACCTAGGCTACCTCCTAGATCCTCAACTAGGCTACCTCCTAGGTCATCACCCAGTCTTCCTCCTAGGTCATCACCCAGGCTTCCTCCTAGGTCATCACCCAGGCTACCTCCTAGGTCATCACCCAGGCTACCTCCTAGGTCATCACCCAGGCTACCTCCTAGGTCATCACCCAGGCTACCTCCTAGGTCATCACCCAGGCTACCTCCTAGATCATCACCTAGGCTACCTCCTAGATCATCACCTAGGCTACTTCCTAGATCATCACCTAGGCTACCTCCTAGATCATCACCTAGGCTACCTCCTAGGTCATCACCCAGGCTACCTCCTAGATCATCACCTAGGCTACCTCCTAGATCATCACCTAGGCTACCTCCTAGATCATCACCTAGGCTACCTCCTAGATCATCACCTAGGCTACCTCCTAGATCATCACCTAGGCTACCTCCTAGTTCATCACTCAGGCTACCTCCTAGATCATCACCTAGGCTACCTCCTAGATCGTCACCTAGGCTACCTCCTAGATCATCACCTAGGCTACCTCCTAGATCATCACCTAGGCTACCTCCTAGGTCATCACCCAGTCTACCTCCTAGATCATCACCTAGGCTACCTCCTAGATCATCACCTAGGCTACCTCCTAGGTCATCACCCAGGCTACCTCCTAGGTCATCACCTAGGCTTCCTCCTAGATCATCACCTAGGCTACCTCCTAGGTCATCACCTAGGCTACCTCCTAGATCATCACCTAGGCTACCTCCTAGATCATCACCTAGGCTACCTCCTAGATCCTCACCTAGGCTACCTCCTAGGTCATCACCCAATCTACCTCCTAGGTCATCACCTAGGCTACCTCCTAGATCATCACCTAGGCTACCTCCTAGGTCATCACCTAGGCTACCTCCTAGATCATCACCTAGGCTACCTCCTAGATCATCACCTAGGCTACCTCCTAGATCCTCACCTAGGCTACCTCCTAGGTCATCACCCAGGCTACCTCCTAGGTCATCACCCAGGCTACCTCCTAGGTCATCACCCAGGCTTCCTCCTAGATCATCACCTAGGCTATCTCCTAGATCATCACCTAGGCTACCTCCTAGATCATCACCTAGGCTACCTCCTAGATCATCACCTAGGCTACCTCCTAGGTCATCACTCAGGCTACCTCCTAGATCATCACCTAGGCTACCTCCTAGATCGTCACCTAGGCTACCTCCTAGATCATCACCTAGGCTACGTCCTAGATCATCACCTAGGCTACCTCCTAGGTCATCACCCAGGCTACCTCCTAGGTCATCACCTAGGCTACCTCCTAGATCATCACCTAGGCTACCTCCTAGGTCATCACCCAGGCTACCTCCTAGATCATCACCTAGGCTACCTCCTAGGTCATCACCCAGGCTACCTCCTAGATCATCACCTAGGCTACCTCCTTGATCATCACCTAGGCTACCTCCTAGATCGTCACCTAGGCTACCTCCTAGATCATCACCTAGGCTACCTCCTAGATCATCACCTAGGCTACCTCCTAGGTCATCACCCAGTCTACCTCCTAGATCATCACCTAGGCTACCTCCTAGATCATCACCTAGGCTACCTCCTAGGTCATCACCCAGGCTACCTCCTAGGTCATCACCTAGGCTTCCTCCTAGATCATCACCTAGGCTACCTCCTAGGTCATCACCTAGGCTACCTCCTAGATCATCACCTAGGCTACCTCCTAGATCATCACCTAGGCTACCTCCTAGATCCTCACCTAGGCTACCTCCTAGGTCATCACCCAATCTACCTCCTAGGTCATCACCTAGGCTACCTCCTAGATCATCACCTAGGCTACCTCCTAGGTCATCACCTAGGCTACCTCCTAGATCATCACCTAGGCTACCTCCTAGATCATCACCTAGGCTACCTCCTAGATCCTCACCTAGGCTACCTCCTAGGTCATCACCCAGGCTACCTCCTAGGTCATCACCCAGGCTACCTCCTAGGTCATCACCCAGGCTTCCTCCTAGATCATCACCTAGGCTATCTCCTAGATCATCACCTAGGCTACCTCCTAGATCATCACCTAGGCTACCTCCTAGATCATCACCTAGGCTACCTCCTAGGTCATCACTCAGGCTACCTCCTAGATCATCACCTAGGCTACCTCCTAGATCGTCACCTAGGCTACCTCCTAGATCATCACCTAGGCTACGTCCTAGATCATCACCTAGGCTACCTCCTAGGTCATCACCCAGGCTACCTCCTAGGTCATCACCTAGGCTACCTCCTAGATCATCACCTAGGCTACCTCCTAGGTCATCACCCAGGCTACCTCCTAGATCATCACCTAGGCTACCTCCTAGGTCATCACCCAGGCTACCTCCTAGATCATCACCTAGGCTACCTCCTTGATCATCACCTAGGCTACCTCCTAGATCGTCACCTAGGCTACCTCCTAGATCATCACCTAGGCTACCTCCTAGATCATCACCTAGGCTACCTCCTAGGTCATCACCCAGGCTACCTCCTAGGTCATCACCTAGGCTTCCTCCTAGATCATCACCTAGGCTACCTCCTAGGTCATCACCTAGGCTACCTCCTAGATCATCACCTAGGCTACCTCCTAGATCATCACCTAGGCTACCTCCTAGATCCTCACCTAGGCTACCTCCTAGGTCATCACCCAGGCTACCTCCTAGGTCATCACCTAGGCTACCTCCTAGATCATCACCTAGGCTACCTCCTAGGTCATCACCTAGGCTACCTCCTAGATCATCACCTAGGCTACCTCCTAGATCATCACCTAGGCTACCTCCTAGATCCTCACCTAGGCTACCTCCTAGGTCATCACCAAGGCTACCTCCTAGGTCATCACCCAGGCTACCTCCTAGGTCATCACCCAGGCTTCCTCCTAGATCATCACCTAGGCTACCTCCTAGATCATCACCTAGGCTACCTCCTAGATCATCACCTAGGCTACCTCCTAGATCATCACCTAGGCTACCTCCTAGGTCATCACTCAGGCTACCTCCTAGATCATCACCTAGGCTACCTCCTAGATCGTCACCTAGGCTACCTCCTAGATCATCACCTAGGCTACCTCCTAGATCATCACCTAGGCTACCTCCTAGGTCATCACCCAGGCTACCTCCTAGGTCATCACCTAGGCTACCTCCTAGAACATCACCTAGGCTACCTCCTAGGTCATCACCCAGGCTACCTCCTAGATCATCACCTAGGCTACCTCCTAGGTCATCACCCAGGCTACCTCCTAGATCATCACCTAGGCTACATCCTTGATCATCACCTAGGCTACCTCCTAGGTCATCACCCAGGCTACCTCCTAGGTCATCACCTAGGCTACCTCCTAGATCATCACCTAGGCTACCTCCTAGGTCATCACCTAGGCTACCTCTTAGATCATCACCTAGGCTACCTCCTAGATCATCACCTAGGCTACATCCTAGATCCTCACCTAGGCTATCTCCTAGGTCATCACCCAGGCTACCTCCTAGGTCATCACCTAGGCTACCTCCTAGGTCATTACCTAGGCTACCTCCTAGGTCATCACCCAGGCTACCTCCTAGATCATCACCTAGGCTACCTCCTAGATCATCACCCAGGCTACCTCCTAGGTCATCACCCAGGCTACCTCCTAGGTCATCACCCAGGCTTCCTCCTAGATCATCACCTGGGCTACCTCCTAGATCATCACCTAGGCTACCTCCTAGATCATCACCTAGGCTACCTCCTAGATCATCACCTAGGCTACCTCCTAGGTCATCACTCAGGCTACCTCCTAGATCATCACCTAGGCTACCTCCTAGATCATCACCTAGGCTACCTCCTAGATCATCACCTAGGCTACCTCCTAGATCATCACCTAGGCTACCTCCTAGATCATCACCTAGGCTACCTCCTAGGTCATCACCCAGTCCACCTCCTAGATCATCACCTAGGCTACCTCCTAGATCATCACCTAGGCTACCTCCTAGGTCATCACCCAGGCTACCTCCTAGGTCATCACCTAGGCTACCTCCTAGATCATCACCTAGGCTACCTCCTAGGTCATCACCCAGGCTTCCTCCTAGATCATCACCTAGGCTACCTCCTAGATCATCACCTAGGCTACCTCCTAGATCATCACCTAGGCTACCTCCTAGATCATCACCTAGGCTACCTCCTAGGTCATCACTCAGGCTACCTCCTAGATCATCACCCAGGCTACCTCCTAGGTCATCACCTAGGCTACCTCCTAGGTCATCACCCAGGCTACCTCCTAGGTCATCACCCAGGCTACCTCCTAGGTCATCACCCAGGCTACCTCATAGGTCATCACCTAGGCTACCTCCTAGGTCATCACCCAGGCTACCTCCTAGGTCATGACCTAGGCTACCTCCTAGGTCATCACCCAGGCTACCTCCTAGGTCATCACCCAGGCTACCTCCTAGGTCATCACCCAGGCTACCTCCTAGGTCATCACCCAGGCTACCTCCTAGGTCATCACCTACGCTACCTCCTAGGTCATCACCCAGGCTACCTCCTAGGTCATCACACAGGCTACCTCCTAGGTCATCACCTAGGCTACCTCCTAGGTAATCACTCAGGCTACCTCCTAGGTCATCACCCAGGCTACTTCCTAGGTCATCACATAGGCTACCTCCTAGGTTATCACCCAGGCTACCTCCTAGGTCATCACCTAGGCTACCTCCTAGGTCATCACCTAGGCTACCTCCTAGGTCATCAGCTAGGCTACCTCCTAGGTCATCACCCAGGCTACCTCCTAAGTCATCACCCAGGCTACCTCCTAGGTCATCACCTAGGCTACCTCCTAGGTCATCACTCAGGCTACCTCCTAGGTCATCACCCAGGCTACCTTCTAGGTCATCACCCAGGCTACCTCCTAGGTCATCACCCAGGCTACCTCCTAGGTCATCACCCAGGCTACCTCCTAGGTCATCACCTAGGTTACCTCCTAAGTCATCACCCAGGCTACCTCCTAGGTCATCACATAGGCTACCTCCTAGGTCATCACCCAGGCTACCTCCTAGGTCATCACCTAGGCTACCTCCTAGGTCATCACCTAGGCTACCTCCTAGGTCATCACCTAGGCTACCTCCTAGATCATCACCTAGGCTACCTCCTAGATCATCACCTAGGCTACCTCCTAGATCATCACCTAGGATACCTCCTAGATCATCACCTAGGCTACCTCCTAGATCCTCAACTAGGCTACCTCCTAGGTCATCACCCAGTCTTCCTCCTAGGTCATCACCCAGGCTTCCTCCTAGGTCATCACCCAGGCTACCTCCTAGGTCATCACCCAGGCTACCTCCTAGGTCATCACCCAGGCTACCTCCTAGGTCATCACCCAGGCTACCTCCTAGGTCATCACCCAGGCTACCTCCTAGATCATCACCTAGGCTACCTCCTAGATCATCACCTAGGCTACTTCCTAGATCATCACCTAGGCTACCTCCTAGATCATCACCTAGGCTACCTCCTAGGTCATCACCCAGGCTACCTCCTAGATCATCACCTAGGCTACCTCCTAGATCATCACCTAGGCTACCTCCTAGATCATCACCTAGGCTACCTCCTAGATCATCACCTAGGCTACCTCCTAGATCATCACCTAGGCTACCTCCTAGTTCATCACTCAGGCTACCTCCTAGATCATCACCTAGGCTACCTCCTAGATCGTCACCTAGGCTACCTCCTAGATCATCACCTAGGCTACCTCCTAGATCATCACCTAGGCTACCTCCTAGGTCATCACCCAGTCTACCTCCTAGATCATCACCTAGGCTACCTCCTAGATCATCACCTAGGCTACCTCCTAGGTCATCACCCAGGCTACCTCCTAGGTCATCACCTAGGCTTCCTCCTAGATCATCACCTAGGCTACCTCCTAGGTCATCACCTAGGCTACCTCCTAGATCATCACCTAGGCTACCTCCTAGATCATCACCTAGGCTACCTCCTAGATCCTCACCTAGGCTACCTCCTAGGTCATCACCCAATCTACCTCCTAGGTCATCACCTAGGCTACCTCCTAGATCATCACCTAGGCTACCTCCTAGGTCATCACCTAGGCTACCTCCTAGATCATCACCTAGGCTACCTCCTAGATCATCACCTAGGCTACCTCCTAGATCCTCACCTAGGCTACCTCCTAGGTCATCACCCAGGCTACCTCCTAGGTCATCACCCAGGCTACCTCCTAGGTCATCACCCAGGCTTCCTCCTAGATCATCACCTAGGCTACCTCCTAGATCATCACCTAGGCTACCTCCTAGATCATCACCTAGGCTACCTCCTAGATCATCACCTAGGCTACCTCCTAGGTCATCACTCAGGCTACCTCCTAGATCATCACCTAGGCTACCTCCTAGATCGTCACCTAGGCTACCTCCTAGATCATCACCTAGGCTACCTCCTAGATCATCACCTAGGCTACCTCCTAGGTCTTCACCCAGGCTACCTCCTAGGTCATCACCTAGGCTACCTCCTAGATCATCACCTAGGCTACCTCCTAGGTCATCACCCAGGCTACCTCCTAGATCATCACCTAGGCTACCTCCTAGGTCATCACCCAGGCTACCTCCTAGATCATCACCTAGGCTACCTCCTTGATCATCACCTAGGCTACCTCCTAGGTCATCACCCAGGCTACCTCCTAGGTCATCACCTAGGCTACCTCCTAGAACATCACCTAGGCTACCTCCTAGGTCATCACCCAGGCTACCTCCTAGATCATCACCTAGGCTACCTCCTAGGTCATCACCCAGGCTACCTCCTAGATCATCACCTAGGCTACATCCTTGATCATCACCTAGGCTACCTCCTAGGTCATCACCCAGGCTACCTCCTAGGTCATCACCTAGGCTACCTCCTAGATCATCACCTAGGCTACCTCCTAGGTCATCACCTAGGCTACCTCTTAGATCATCACCTAGGCTACCTCCTAGATCATCACCTAGGCTACATCCTAGATCCTCACCTAGGCTATCTCCTAGGTCATCACCCAGGCTACCTCCTAGGTCATCACCTAGGCTACCTCATAGGTCATTACCTAGGCTACCTCCTAGGTCATCACCCAGGCTACCTCCTAGATCATCACCTAGGCTACCTCCTAGATCATCACCCAGGCTACCTCCTAGGTCATCACCCAGGCTACCTCCTAGGTCATCACCCAGGCTTCCTCCTAGATCATCACCTGGGCTACCTCCTAGATCATCACCTAGGCTACCTCCTGGATCATCACCTAGGCTACCTCCTAGATCATCACCTAGGCTACCTCCTAGGTCATCACTCAGGCTACCTCCTAGATCATCACCTAGGCTACCTCCTAGATCATCACCTAGGCTACCTCCTAGATCATCACCTAGGCTACCTCCTAGATCATCACCTAGGCTACCTCCTAGATCATCACCTAGGCTACCTCCTAGGTCATCACCCAGTCCACCTCCTAGATCATCACCTAGGCTACCTCCTAGATCATCACCTAGGCTACCTCCTAGGTCATCACCCAGGCTACCTCCTAGGTCATCACCTAGGCTACCTCCTAGATCATCACCTAGGCTACCTCCTAGGTCATCACCCAGGCTTCCTCCTAGATCATCACCTAGGCTACCTCCTAGATCATCACCTAGGCTACCTCCTAGATCATCACCTAGGCTACCTCCTAGATCATCACCTAGGCTACCTCC
Source organism: Cherax quadricarinatus (assembly GCF_038502225.1). Taxonomy (NCBI): domain Eukaryota; kingdom Metazoa; phylum Arthropoda; class Malacostraca; order Decapoda; family Parastacidae; genus Cherax; species Cherax quadricarinatus. The sequence continues at coordinate 25,397,139 of NC_091312.1, forward strand.
TAGGTCATCACTCAGGCTACCTCCTAGATCATCACCTAGGCTACCTCCTAGATCGTTACCTAGGCTACCTCCTAGATCGTCACCTAGGCTACCTCCTAGATCATCACCTAGGCTACCTCCTAGGTCATCACCCAGTCTACCTCCTAGATCATCACCTAGGCTACCTCCTTGATCATCACCTAGGCTACCTCCTAGGTCATCACCCAGGCTACCTCCTAGGTCATCACCTAGGCTACCTCCTAGATCATCACCTAGGCTACCTCATAGGTCATCACCCAGGCTACCTCCTAGATCATCACATAGGCTACCTCCTAGATCATCACCTAGGCTACCTCCTAGGACATCACTCAGGCTACCTCCTAGATCATCACCTAGGCTACCTCCTAGATCATCACCTAGGCTACCTCCTAGATCATCACCTAGGCTACCTCCTAGGTCATCACCTAGGCTACCTCCTAGATCATCACCCAGGCTACCTCCTAGGTCATCACCTAGGCTACCTCCTAGATCATCACCTAGGCTACCTCCTAGATCATCACCTAGGCTACCTTCTAGATCATCACCTAGGCTACCTCCTAGGTCATCACCCAGGCTACCTTCTAGATCATCACCTAGGCTACCTCCTAGATCATCACCTAGGCTACCTCCTAGATCATCACCTAGGCTACCTCCTAGGTCATCACCCAGGCTACCTCCTAGGTCATCACCTAGGCTACCTCCTAGGTCATCACCTAGGCTACCTCCTAGGTCATCACCTAGGCTACCTCCTAGGTCATCACCTAGGCTACCTCCTAGGTTGTGTCTTAGGTAAAAGAAAAACCCGTTACAAACAATTGAAAATCCCTAAACTCAGGAGTAACAATTATCACTCGTCTTGGCACACCAATATCCGACCCATTATTTTCACATATTTTACCCACTAAATTCAAACACTGTAATTTAAAGGGCTGTTTCTGCCAGATGGCTGGATTGTTCTATTTTTTTCAATAGCTCTTGAAATTATTATAGATTTTCTCAATTATCATGGCTATGGATTTCATAATGCATAAAGTGCAGTGTAAGTTTATGCTTATGGGATTGTGGGTAGAGAAGGTTAGAGAATGACTAGTGGAGGAGGATAAAAAATGTTTGTACGGGAAATATTTTTTGATACCTCATAATTTGGAGATTATAAACAAACTTCCACCCATAAGTTGGGAGATCAAAACTCTGATAGCCGTCCAGAGTCATCTAGGAGTGTGTTTGGATTGTTATCCCTGAGGGTTAATCTCCTAGGATAACCCAGTAGAGCAATGTCATCAGACTGCATGGCTTAAGAACATGTGAAAGAAGGAACACTGTAGCAGGCCTACTGGCCCATGCGAGGCACGTTCAATTCTCCCACCGGCTTAAGCTAATGCCTTAACCTAGTCAGGCCAGTCACATTCACTTAAGGGAGGAACACGGCATCTGACCTAGTAGCACAACCTAGTCAATTCCAACTTCTTAAAACTACACAACGTCATAGCTTCTATGACGGTACTCGGGACTTTGTTCCATTCATCCTTCACTAATCTCAAGCAGGATGAGCCCAACACCAGTCGGCTAGCACCTTTTAGGTGGGTAGAGGCAGCAATTGTAAAGAAAAATGCTTATCGTTTCCACTCGTCCGGGCATTGAACTCCGGTTCCTCAACGTGTAAGCTGAAGCCGCTGCCAGTTGAGCCACCACTGATAACAAAAACATACATACAATTGAGCTTCATATATATTCGAGTTTAGCAGAGTTGTGTAAGATAAGATATGATTTTGTTCGGATTTTTAACCCCGGAGGGTTAGTCACCCAGGATAACCCAAGAAAGTCAGTGCGTCATCGAGGACTAACTTATTCCCATTGGGGTCCTCAATCTTGTCCCCCAGGATGCGACTCACACCAGTCGACTAACACCCAGGTACCTATTTGCTGCTAGGTGAACAGGACAACAGGTGTAAGGAAACGTGTCGAAAATGCTTCCACTCGCCGGGAATCGAACCCGGGCCCTCCGTGTGTGAAGCGAGAACTTTAGCCACCAGGCCACCGGGCCATTTTATTTCATCACATAGACTGTTATCATGTATTGCTGGCGCCGTGTCCATCCTAGCATTACGGGGGGAAACTATGAAACAATAGAAAACGTGTTTATTAGGTTAGTTATCCCAACCCTCTCTCACTTAGTCCTACATCCACCATCTCCCTCCCCTATTGATCCCCTACCCAACCACTCAGTAACACCCACCCCACCCATGACCCACAACCCTGACACTGGCACCCTACCTCTCTTCACAACCCCGTAACCTCTCCCTCAATGATAGAATAGGGTGGCAGCACATTTCTGATTTATCTCATTTTTGTTTAAAAAAAAATTGTATCTCCGTCATTCGCTAGCTGGTGTATCATCATTACACTATACTTTCACACCTCTGATGAATAATACACATTGCCAACACTATAAACACTGCCAACACTATAAACATTACCTACACTACAAACTGCACTCATATGTCTTCGACTGAAGATGCTCTAATGCTGCAGATGTATCTTATTCAGCAACTTGGCCAGAGTGCATAAAATTAACGTGATATTCAAATGTCTTTCACTCTCGCTCATTTGTTACCAACACCTCGTCATTCTACATCCCACATTACCTCACTAGTGTCTCTGCCTCTCTCTCGTCCCTCCCCTACTTAACCCTTACGGTGACACCCAACCAAAGTTACCCCTGTCGCTCCTCTATTCCAATACCGTCTCTCTTACTGCCTATCTCCTACATGGAACCCCACATCTCTCACACCCATCCTGGCGTCTCGACCTAACTTGAGACTTAAATTGAGACAAGTTGAGACGATACTTACGACTCAAGACTTAAGTTCAGATTAAAGTTCAGAATTTAGATGAGACTTAAGTTGAGATTAAATTTCAAATTTAAGATGAAATTAATGTCCAGACATAAGTAGATATTTAAGTGAGATTTAAGTTGTGGCTTGCGTCTCGACTAAAGTCAAGATTTAAGACGGAATTGAAGGTAAAAGTAAAGTGTATGTTGAGAATGGAATAAAATACAGACAAACTGAGGAGTACGACACATGTTCATCAGTTGGGTATCTTTAATGTTGAAACGTTTCGCCTAGTCGGTAGGCTTCATCGGTCAAATACAGACGATGGTTTGTAGGCAGAAAAAATGACAAGGTAAAGAATGATATAATCAGTCCATCAACCTGGGAGAAATAGTTTGAGGTGGTCGGTCCCTCAGCCTGGAGAAAAGTTCAGCTCCATGGTCTGGAACAATATGAAGCTGAGAAAGGTGTCTTAAATACTGTCGGTGAGGTGTGGAAGATCTCGAAGACATTTTATCGGCGTAAGAAGGCGCCCAAGCCTTCTTGTACGACTATCCGATCTCCTGGTGTGGTCTTAAGGTCAGCCTATGGCTGGGGCCAGGCGCTGCTCAAGCGAAGTCACGTGACACCAGAGTGTCAGACAAAGAGAACCACAGTCACAGACAGTAAATTAAACCACCACCAAGTATTAGACAGAAGCTATGACTGAACCTTCAAGCGACTGTTGCTAGAAGCAATAAATAAAAATCTACATACTAACACAACCCTCACATCCAACACAACCTTCATACTCGTCACGACCTTCATACTCGTCACGACCTTCATACTCGTCACGACCTTCATACTCGTCACGCCCTTCATACTCGTCACGACCTTCATACTCGTCACGACCTTCATATTCGTCACGACCTTCATACTCGTCACAACCTTCATACTCGTCACGACCTTCATATTCGTCACGACCTTCATACTCGTCACAACCTTCATACTCGTCACAACCTTCATACTCGTCACAACCTTCATACTCGTCACGACCTTCATACTTGTCACGCCCTTCATACTCGTCACAACCTTCATACTCGTCACGACCTTCATACTCGTCACAACCTTCATACTCATCACAACCTTCATACTCGTCACGACCTTCATACTCGTCACGCCCTTCATACTCGTCACGACCTTCATACTCGTCACAACTTTCATACTCGTCACGACCTTCATACTCGTCACGTCCTTCATACTCGTCACAACCTTCATACTCGTCACAACCTTCATACTCGTCACGACCTTCATACTCGTCACGACATTCATACTCGTCACGACCTTCATACTCGTCACAACCTTCATACTCGTCACAACCTTCATACTCGTCACAACCTTCATACTCGTCACGACCTTCATTCTCGTCACAACCTTCATACTCGTCACGACCTTCATACTCGTCACGACCTTCATACTCGTCACAACCTTCATACTCGTCACAACCTTCATACTCGTCACAACCTTCATACTCGTCACGCCCTTCATACTCGTCACAACCTTCATACTCGTCACAACCTTCATACTCGTCACGACTTTCATACTCGTCACAACTTTCATACTCGTCACGACCTTCATACTCGTCACGTCCTTCATACTCGTCACAACCTTCATACTCGTCACAACCTTCATACTCGTCACAACCTTCATACTCGTCACGACCTTCATTCTCGTCACAACCTTCATACTCGTCACGACCTTCATACTCGTCACGACCTTCATACTCGTCACAACCTTCATACTCGTCACAACCTTCATACTCGTCACGACCTCCAGACTCGTCACAACCTTCATACTCGTCACGACCTTCATACTCGTCACGACCTTCATACTCGTCACGACCTTCATACTCGTCACGACCTTCATACTCGTCACGACCTTCATATTCGTCACGACCTTCATACTCATCACGCCCTTCATACTCGTCACAACCTTCATACTCGTCAAAACCTTCATACTCGTCACGACCTTCATACTCTTCACAACCTTCATACTCGTCACTACCTTCATACTCGTCACGACCTTCATACTCGTCACGACCTTCATATTCGTCACGACCTTCATACTCGTCACGACCTTCATACTCATCACGACCTTCATACTCGTCACAACCTTCATACTCGTCACAACCTTCATACTCGTCACGACCTTCATACTCGTCACAACCTTCATACTCGTCACGACCTTCATACTCGTCATGACCTACATACTCGTCACAACTTTCATACTCGTCACAACCTTCATACTCGTCACGACCTTCATACTCGTCACGACCTTCATACTCGTCACGACCTTCATACTCGTCACAACCTTCATACTCGTCACAACTTTCATACTCGTCACAACCTTCATACTCGTCACGACCTTCATACTCGTCACGGCCTTCATACTCGTCACGACCTTCATACTCGTCACCACCTTCATACCCGTCACAACCTTCATACTCGTCACAACCTTCATACTCGTCACGACCTTCATACTCGTCACGACCTTCATACTCGTCACGACCTTCATACTCGTCACAACCTTCACCTTCATACTCGTCACGACCTTCATACTCGTCATGACCTACATACTCGTCACAACTTTCATACTCGTCACAACCTTCATACTCGTCACGACCTTCATACTCGTCACGACCTTCATACTCGTCACGACCTTCATACTCGTCACAACCTTCATACTCGTCACAACTTTCATACTCGTCACAACCTTCATACTCGTCACGACCTTCATACTCATCACGACCTTCATACTCGTCACAACCTTCATACTCGTCACAACCTTCATACTCGTCACGACCTTCATACTCGTCACAACCTTCATACTCGTCACGACCTTCATACTCGTCATGACCTACATACTCGTCACAACTTTCATACTCGTCACAACCTTCATACTCGTCACGACCTTCATACTCGTCACGACCTTCATACTCGTCACGACCTTCATACTCGTCACAACCTTCATACTCGTCACAACTTTCATACTCGTCACAACCTTCATACTCGTCACGACCTTCATACTCGTCACGGCCTTCATACTCGTCACGACCTTCATACTCGTCACCACCTTCATACCCGTCACAACCTTCATACTCGTCACAACCTTCATACTCGTCACGACCTTCATACTCGTCACGACCTTCATACTCGTCACGACCTTCATACTCGTCACAACCTTCATACTCGTCACGACCTTCATACTCGTCATGACCTACATACTCGTCACAACTTTCATACTCGTCACAACCTTCATACTCGTCACGACCTTCATACTCGTCACGACCTTCATACTCGTCACGACCTTCATACTCGTCACAACCTTCATACTCGTCACAACTTTCATACTCGTCACAACCTTCATACTCGTCACGACCTTCATACTCGTCACGGCCTTCATACTCGTCACGACCTTCATACTCATCACGACCTTCATACTCGTCACAACCTTCATACTCGTCACAACCTTCATACTCGTCACGACCTTCATACTCGTCACAACCTTCATACTCGTCACGACCTTCATACTCGTCATGACCTACATACTCGTCACAACTTTCATACTCGTCACAACCTTCATACTCGTCACGACCTTCATACTCGTCACGACCTTCATACTCGTCACGACCTTCACACTCGTCACAACCTTCATACTCGTCACACCTTTCATACTCGTCACAACCTTCATACTCGTCACGACCTTCATACTCGTCACGGCCTTCATACTCGTCACGACCTTCATACTCGTCACGACCTTCATACCCGTCACAACCTTCATACTCGTCACAACCTTCATACTCGTCACGACCTTCATACTCGTCACGACCTTCATACCCGTCACAACCTTCATACTCGTCACAACCTTCATACTCGTCACGACCTTCATACTCGTCACAACCTTCATACTCCTCACGACCTTCATACTCGTCACAACCTTCATACCCGTCACAACCTTCATACTCGTCACAACCTTCATACTCGTCACGACCTTCATACTCGTCACAACCTTCATACTCGTCACGACCTTCATACCCGTCACAACCTTCATACTCGTCACAACCTTCATACTCGTCACGACCTTCATACTCGTCACAACCTTCATACTCGTCACGACCTTCATACTCGTCACGACCTTCATACTCGTCACGGCCTTCATACTCGTCACGGCCTTCATACTCGTCACGACCTTCATACTCGTAACGACCTTCATACTCGTCACGACCGTCATACTCGTCACAACCTTCATACTCGTCACAACCTTCATACTCGTCACGACCTTCATACTCGTCACGGCCTTCATACTCGTCACGACCTTCATACTCGTCACGACCTTCATACCCGTCACAACCTTCATACTCGTCACAACCTTCATACTCGTCACGACCTTCATACTCGTCACGACCTTCATACTCGTCACGGCCTTCATACTCGTCACGACCTTCATACTCGTCACAACCTTCATACTCGTCACGACCTTCATACTCGTCACGACCTTCATATTCGTCACGACCTTCATACTCATCACGACCTTCATACTCGTCACAACCTTCATACTCGTCACAACCTTCATACTCGTCACGACCTTCATACTCGTCACAACCTTCATACTCGTCACGACCTTCATACTCGTCATGACCTACATACTCGTCACAACTTTCATACTCGTCACAACCTTCATACTCGTCACGACCTTCATACTCGTCACGACCTTCATACTCGTCACGACCTTCATACTCGTCACAACCTTCATACTCGTCACAACTTTCATACTCGTCACAACCTTCATACTCGTCACGACCTTCATACTCGTCACGGCCTTCATACTCGTCACGACCTTCATACTCGTCACGACCTTCATACCCGTCACAACCTTCATACTCGTCACAACCTTCATACTCGTCACGACCTTCATACTCGTCACGACCTTCATACTCGTCACGGCCTTCATACTCGTCACGACCTTCATACTCGTCACAACCTTCATACTCGTCACGACCTTCATACTCGTCACAACCTTCATACTCGTCACGACCTTCATACTCGTCACAACCTTCATACTCGTCACGACCTTCATACTCGTCACGACCTTCATACTCGTCACAACCTTCATACTCGTCACAACCTTCATACTCGTCACGACCTTCATACTCGTCACGACCTTCATACTCGTCACAACCTTCATACTCGTCACGACCTTCATACTCGTCACGACCTTCATACTCGTCACAACCTTCATACTCGTCACAACCTTCATACTCGTCACAACCTTCATACTCGTCACGACCTTCATACTCGTCACAACCTTCATACTCGTCACGACCTTCATACTCGTCACGACCTTCATACTCGTCACGACCTTCATACTCGTCACGACCTTCATACTCGTCACGACCTTCATACTCGTCACAACCTTCATACTCGTCACGACCTTCATACTCGTCACGACCTTCATACTCGTCACAACCTTCATACTCGTCACAACCTTCATACTCGTCACAACCTTCATACTCGTCACAACCTTCATACTCGCCACGACCTTCATACTCGTCACGACCTTCATACTCGTCACAACCTTCATACTCGTCACAACCTTCATACTCGTCACGACCTTCATACTCGTCACGACCTTCATACTCGTCACGGCTTTCATACTCGTCACGACCTTCATACTCGTCACAACCTTCATGCTCGTCACGGCCTTCATACTCGTCACGACCTTCATACTCGTCACGACCTTCATACTCGTCACGACCTTCATACTCTTCACGTCCTTCATACTCGTCACGGCCTTCATACTCGTCACGACCTTCATACTCGACACAACCTTCATACTCGTCACAACCTTCATACTCGTCACAACCTTCATACTCGTCACGACCTTCATACTCGTCACAACCTTCATACTCGTCACGACCTTCATACTCGTCACAACCTTCATACTCGTCACGACCTTCATACTCGTCACAACCTTCATACTCGTCACGACCTTCATACTCGTCACAACCTTCATACTCGTCACGACCTTCATACTCGTCACGACCTTCATACTCGTCACAACCTTCATACTCGTCACGACCTTCATACTCGTCACGACCTTCATACTCGTCACGACCTTCATACTCGTCACAACCTTCATACTCGTCACGACCTTCATACTCGTCACAACCTTCATACTCGTCACGACCTTCATACTCGTCACGACCTTCATACTCGTCACAACCTTCATACTCGTCACGACCTTCATACTCGTCACGACTTTCATACTCGTCACAACCTTCATACTCGTCACGACCTTCATACTCGTCACGACCTTCATACTCGTCACAACCTTCATACTCGTCACGACCTTCATACTCGTCACGACCTTCATACTCGTCACAACCTTCATACTCGTCACGACCTTCATACTCGTCACGACCTTCATACTCGTCACAACCTTCATACTCGTCACAACCTTCATACTCGTCACGACCTTCATACTCGTCACGACCTTCATACTCGTCACAACCTTCATACTCGTCACGACCTTCATACTCGTCACGACCTTCATACTCGTCACAACCTTCATACTCGTCACGACCTTCATACTCGTTACAACCTTCATACTCGTCACGACCTTCATACTTGTCACGACCTTCATACTCGTCACGACCTTCATACTCGTCACGACCTTCATACTCGTCACGACCTTCATACTCGTCACGACCTTCATACTTGTCACGACCTTCATACTCGTCACGACCTTCATACTCGTCACGACCTTCATACTCGTCACGACCTTCATACTTGTCACGACCTTCATACTCGTCACAACCTTCATACTCGTCACGACCTTCATACTCGTCACGACCTTCATACTTGTCACGACCTTCATACTCGTCACGACCTTCATACTCGCCACGACCTTCATACTCGTCACGACCTTCATATCTGTTTTCATAAATCTAAAATAAAAATGTACAAAAGCCACAAAATTCGATCTGAGAAACTGAAGTCGACAAACAAAATTATTAACAAAGTTATCCTCTTAGATGCAGAGATATCTCCTAGATAAACTCTATATAAACCAATGAAACTAAGTTAGACAATTTACCAATTTGCATACCCCTGATTGTATTACTTAGCAAATACTTTATCGTAATGACGCTGAAGTGGCTTTCGTTCCTTACAAGGTGGCTCGTCCTTTCTCTGGGCATCGGACCGAAGAAGACCAAAAACCGTTTCCTTTTCCTTTCTCTAAACAGTGGGGTTATTTTCCCTTTCTTACAAATCCTGCTCATTACAGTATTGCAGCGGTTGTGCCACTACTCGAAGGGCAGTGAACTGATATTTGATCATATTTCATCTAGAAATAGCCTGTTGATCAGGAACTGCAGATCCAAAAGTATGTAGTCTTTCTTTATTAGACAAACGCCGTTTAAGGTGTTGATGCTCGAAGTCGTAATGATGAGCCTTCCTCTGCTAATTTTCAGGAATTAATTGTAGTTGCTGGGAACTGTAATAATGTGTAGAATTTGACACATGTTATTACTGAAACATTTCGCTTTCACAAGAGACTTCTTCAGCCGCTTAGACGTGAATGAAACACTGATGGCAGTAGAAGTATCAGTGTTCACCTTAATTTGTTCATCAGCCTTGGTAGGTGGTCAGTCTTAAGCCTAAAGAATTTGCTTGCAGTCACACTATCATGGACTGTTCAATCCTACCAAGGCTGATGGACTGATCACGCCAAAACTACTGTTGCCTGCAGTGTTACATTAGCCTGTATTCGACTGAAGAAGCCTGTTGTGCGGGCGAAACGGTTCGGCAATAAAGATACTTAAGTGCTGAACATGTCTTATTGTTCAGCTTGTCAGTATTGTATACAATCAATAATATAATACCGTAAGTGGTTGGTAATACAATCAATAAAATGATACCATAAAAGGCGTTGGCCAAGGTGATGGGTGTGTGACGGCTTTTGAGTTATTTTGAAGAAAGTCTCTACCCCATTTCTTTTGTCCAATATTTTGTTCTTATTCGTCAGTCGAGGCACCTGCCACATCCCTCGCTGCCTCTGCGACGTGAACCTTCCCCGCTATTATTGACCACTGGACCAAAAAATAAAAAAAGTGGATTTTGGTACTACCTGGGAGCCGGGCTCTGACAAACCTGCAGCCGGGTAGAGGATTAAGCTGACACTCCTTAGATGGCCGGGAAACTTATCGTCGGTACCTGAGCTCCGCGTATTTCTGTAGCGCCTCGCCAGCGGCAGATGTTTGGTAATATCTTGTTGAGATGTCTGGTGGCGGCCTCCCGCCAGGATTAACCTGCACGGGTTAGGTTTTTCAACTTTAGCAGATGGAATTGATGTGCTTAGTGTCCATCAGTCTTGACAAAAGTGTCGCATATTCGCGGAAATAGGGCTTATATACTGCTGATAGATGAGGTGGAGCAGTGACAGATGGCTTCATCAGCGAACAAATCCACTGGTGGAAGTGGTTGTGCCTATACGGGATCTTCATATTCTCGACAAGGACGTGACTCCAGTATAACGAGTTACTTTAAGAGAAATGTGATGGGTTTTCTAATTATCAGCAATCCGACCTCTATTGCCCACTCACTCAACCCTCTCACTCACCCCTCTCACTCACACTCTCATTCACCCACCCCCCTCACCCATCCACCCACTCATCCAGCTCGGCTTTGTCTTGCGGCTCATAATTATATTTCACGTAAAATCATTTTCTGAAAAAAAAACAGCATAAGTAATTAGCGGGTTTAGTGGGTCTAATTGCTTGGTAACTAGAAGGTGTGGGGGAGGTGAGGGAGGGGGAGGTGAGGGAGGGGGAGGTGACGGTCGCCGCGAAGGTAAGACAGAAGAGAGAAAAGAGAGATGAGAAGGAAGAGAAGAATGGGAAGAAAGAGAGATTGGAAGAGGGAGAAATTTTTCAGAAAACGAGGAGAGAGGGAGGGGAAGAAGAAGGTAAGAGAAGAAGGGGAGAATGGAGTAGAGGAGCAGGGGATGCAAGGGGAAGGAAGAGGAGGATGTGGTTAACTAATCTTTCTAGATCCCTCACCACCACCACCACCACCACCACCACCACTCTCTCACAACCACCACCATCACCACCACCACCACTACCAACAGCACCACCACCATCACCATCATCACCACTACCACCACCACCACCACCACCACCACCACCACCTTCTCACCACCATCATCACAAACACTACCACCACAATCACCACCACCACTTTCTCACCGCCATCACCATCACCACTATCACCACCATCACCGCCATCACCATCACCACCATCACCACCAGTAATTACCTCACTGCCACCTCTAAATAAAACTTTTTTCATTCCTTCCTCAAATTAATTAAAGACGAAAAATACCTATCCAAAACATATCTCAGATATATATTTTAATGCCCCACTCTCTCTCATATATATATATATATATATATATATATATATATATATATATATATATATATATATATATATATATATATATATATATATATATATATATTATATATATATATATATATATATATATATATATATATATATATATATATATATATATATATATATATATATATATATATATATATATATATATATATATATATATATATATATATATATATATTAGAGGTATTGGGAAGATGGAAGGAATATTTTGAGGAATTGTTAAATGTTGATGAAGATAGGGAAGCTGTGATTTCGTGTGTAGGGCAAGGAGGAATAACATCTTGTAGGAGTGAGGAAGAGCCAGTTGTGAGTGTGGGGGAAGTTCGTGAGGCAGTAGGCAAAATGAAAGGGGGTAAGGCAGCCGGGATTGATGGGATAAAGATAGAAATGTTAAAAGCAGGTGGGGATATAGTTTTGGAGTGGTTGGTGCAATTATTTAATAAATGTATGGAAGAGGGTAAGGTACCTAGGGATTGGCAGAGAGCATGCATAGTTCCTTTGTATAAAGGCAAAGGGGATAAAAGAGAGTGCAAAAATTATAGGGGGATAAGTCTGTTGAGTGTACCTGGTAAAGTGTATGGTAGAGTTATAATTGAAAGAATTAAGAGTAAGACGGAGAATAGGATAGCAGATGAACAAGGAGGCTTTAGGAAAGGTAGGGGGTGTGTGGACCAGGTGTTTACAGTGAAACATATAAGTGAACAGTATTTAGATAAGGCTAAAGAGGTCTTTGTGGCATTTATGGATTTGGAAAAGGCATATGACAGGGTGGATAGGGGGGCAATGTGGCAGATGTTGCAAGTGTATGGTGTAGGAGGTAGGTTACTGAAAGCAGTGAAGAGTTTTTACGAGGATAGTGAGGCTCAAGTTAGAGTATGTAGGAAAGAAGGAAATTTTTTCCCAGTAAAAGTAGGCCTTAGACAAGGATGTGTGATGTCACCGTGGTTGTTTAATATATTTATAGATGGGGTTGTAAGAGAAGTAAATGCGAGGGTCTTGGCAAGAGGCGTGGAGTTAAAAGATAAAGAATCACACACAAAGTGGGAGTTGTCACAGCTGCTCTTTGCTGATGACACTGTGCTCTTGGGAGATTCTGAAGAGAAGTTGCAGAGATTGGTGGATGAATTTGGTAGGGTGTGCAAAAGAAGAAAATTAAAGGTGAATACAGGAAAGAGTAAGGTTATGAGGATAACAAAAAGATTAGGTGATGAAAGATTGAATATCAGATTGGAGGGAGAGAGTATGGAGGAGGTGAATGTATTCAGATATTTGGGAGTGGACGTGTCAGCGGATGGGTCTATGAAAGATGAGGTGAATCATAGAATTGATGAGGGAAAAAGAGTGAGTGGTGCACTTAGGAGTCTGTGGAGACAAAGAACTTTGTCCTTGGAGGCAAAGAGGGGAATGTATGAGAGTATAGTTTTACCAACGCTCTTATATGGGTGTGAAGCGTGGGTGATGAATGTTGCAGCGAGGAGAAGGCTGGAGGCAGTGGAGATGTCATGTCTGAGGGCAATGTGTGGTGTGAATATAATGCAGAGAATTCGTAGTTTGGAAGTTAGGAGGAGGTGCGGGATTACCAAAACTGTTGTCCAGAGGGCTGAGGAAGGGTTGTTGAGGTGGTTCGGACATGTAGAGAGAATGGAGCGAAACAGAATGACTTCAAGAGTGTATCAGTCTGTAGTGGAAGGAAGGCGGGGTAGGGGTCGGCCTAGGAAGGGTTGGAGGGAGGGGGTAAAGGAGGTTTTGTGTGCGAGGGGCTTGGACTTCCAGCAGGCATGCGTGAGCGTGTTTGATAGGAGTGAATGGAGACAAATGGTTTTTAATACTTGACGTGCTGTTGGAGTGTGAGCAAAGTAACATTTATGAAGGGATTCAGGGAAACCGGCAGGCCGGACTTGAGTCCTGGAGATGGGAAGTACAGTGCCTGCACTCTGAAGGAGGGGTGTTAATGTTGCAGTTTAAAAACTGTAGTGTAAAGCACCCTTCTGGCAAGACAGTGATGGAGTGAATGATGGTGAAAGTTTTTCTTTTTCGGGCCACCCTGCCTTGGTGGGAATCGGCCGGTGTGATAATAAAAAAAAAAAAAAAAAAAAAATATATATATATATATATATATATATATATATATATATATATATATATATATATATATATATATATATATATATACGTGTGTCAGTTAATTCAATTTAATACCGTGGAGAAGTTGATTAACTTCTCAACTATATTTTATACATTTCGAGTTTCCTGTTATTACATAAACTACGTTTCTTTCATTTGTCATTTTTAAATCATTAAATTACCAGTTTCATGTTTAATGTAACTGGAAATTATTCAGACTTTTATATTCTTAATTAATTTCTGATTAGGCTTTCACTAGCTTACTAAATACGGAGATAAATTCAGAAATTTAATGTTTTATTTTTTATTCAGTTTGTAAACTTCAGGGAAATGTGGATGTAAGTAGTAATGACATTGACATCTCAGAGAAATTACGTTATTTAATATTTAACCTTCCTGTTTTAATACCCACTGTACAGTAAGTATTTCCTTATATATTAAACGTATACGTATATGTACACCCTTTACCGGGTAAAAAGGAGAGCTGATCCTGTAAGCAAGACGGGAGAAAGACAACACGAGTGGTGATCAAGACAACAAGTTCTCGGAGTCAAGGGCATTATCATGTGAATGATGCAAGTTTCTGCTGCTTCTGACTCCGTGGTCTCTCTCTACTGCTTACTCCTCTTGCTTCCTCTAGCTTCTCTTGCAATTGCTTCGTCAGTTACAAGTATTTAGTTTCTTAACTCTGTTTCTTGCTATGTTAGTTATTCCAATATAATAATCGGTTCAAGCTGATCCTACTTCTGTCTTTCTCTGCCCCTCCTGTTTATCTGGAGTTTATCTGGAGAGAGTTCAGATAAACTCCAGATAAACAGGAGGGGCAGAGAAAGACAGAAGTAGGATCAGCTTGAACCGATTATTATATTGGAATAACTAACATAGCAAGAAAAATAAACACACTCAAACATAATCACACACACACACACACACACACACACACACACACACACACACACACACACACACACACACACACACACACACACACACACACACACAAACACACACACACACACACACACACACACACACACACACACACACACACACACACACACACACACACACACACACACACACACACACATACACACACACACACACACACAGGCCAGTATGGTAAAGTTAAACAAGCACTGTCCTGCTGCTTTTAAGATTGGCTTGCCATGGATTTGTTCTCCCATCTTTTCTACGAATCGCTTGCTACAGAATTATTACGATTTCTCGAGCAATAATAATAATAATAATAATAATAATAATAATAATAATAATAATAATAATAATAATAATAATAATAATAATAATAATAATAATAATAATAATAATAATTAGAAGCATTCAGGTCGTTCAGGATTTGCTAGTTGCAGTGAAACAAGATATATTTCAGTCGCTTCGCAGTCCGAGAAAAGTATCCGTGCATTACATTACCACGGTCCCGTGTACGCCAGTGCAGGCTGGAAAAATGAAGAGAACCGTATAGGTTTCTAATGCTATTGAATACTATTAAATATTTTTACGGTAGATTTGAAGCGAATCAGAAGAAATATTCACAAATTGTCACACGACAACTAATATACTGATATCTTCCATTTAAATGGCAAATTAAGTCACACACTGTCCGAAACTAATTCAAGCCTTGCACTTAGACACACTAGGTTTGAATTCAGTCTGAGTTCAAATCTATGATATGCTGTGGCATGCTAAGAGTACTTTATATTTTATTCGGCGTATGTCATACTCCCATTTAGGCTGCCCTCCCGACCAGCGAACCAGGTGCTAATGTTATAATGAGTAGGGGCCCCCTCGCTATGTTAGCACCTTTGTTCAACCAGCCAATGACAAGGAAGCCCGCTAAGGTTGTGAAGCGATGTGGTACACTGTGACTCAGCATTGGCAAACTTACCTCCAAGTCTGCCGTTCTGTACAAAGCTACTGTAAATGCTGTACATATTATTGCTTGTTGCTTGGAGAAGGAAATGTATATGTATTTATTCTCCATTGCCTTTTGCTCGTTCCTCGTTTCTACCTCGGTTAATCCGCTACAACCAGGTGTGCAGGCCACTAGTCTACACCTCTCCTCGTAATAAAAGGTAAAGTCTTGCTTTATCTCCGAGAGACCAGAATCATAACATAAACCAACACATTAAATTTGAAGCAGCTCAGAAGTAACATAATGAAGTTATTAGCGTCGAAGTGTTAAAGCAAATCAGATGAGACACTCGGGAATTATCACATGTAAAACAGTATCAGTTGCCATAATTTCTTTCATGAAAGGCAAATCGAGACCTACCTAGGCAAAACTCAATCCAGACTGTTCTCTAAATGTGTAGTAAGTAACCAAGCAGATAAGTAACTGTTATTTAAGCTTTGAGCATATAATATTATTTTTTTAACAATGGTCATCAAGGCACTCACATGATCACATAAAAATTATCTTAAGTTAAAGGAAGATTAATCCTGGGATAACGCAATAATATCAGACACTTTTTTTCTGACCAGAAAAAATATTCTCCTGGTATTTCACGGAAACAAGTTTATTTATTAAAACTGGAACAAAACTGACACAACTGCATCAGGGAGAAGCTTCATTCAAGAAGATCACATGAGCACAAAAAGTTTGAAGGTGACCGGATGATACATTCTACAGTTAATGCACAGAATTCAAAAATAAATTTGCGCCTCCAAAGCCTACACTCAAAAAAATGTTACATCTGTGTCAAGAGATCCATTAAGACATTATAGATTGATGGTGTAGGAGGTTCAGTAGAGGATGGGGAATGGGAGGCATCCAGAGATAATGCAAGGAAGGGGAGGACAAGTTATGTTCCGCGGATCAAGAGCCGAACACCACGGTTAATTTGGAAAATACATCTTGAAAGCTACCCTCCCACCCTCACCCCCAAAAAAAAAGGAATAGACTGAATGAAGAGGTCACAGAACCACAGAAAAATACATGCTATCAACACAGGCAATACATGCTGTCAACACTGGGTATGATATGACACAGGCTGCTGGAAACCAACTCTGATATACGCACGATGATTAAGATGATGGGTGAAGCGCCCAAACTTGGTCGTCGCTGGCACAACTCGGAGGGCACAGCTCTGCGAACACACACACACACACACACACACACACACACACACACACACACACACACACACACACACACACACACACACAAGCTTCAGAAGTTAAGGAGACTTGGATCCTCGTTACGATAATGCATCGTACTTATACCACAATAATACAGTAGTTTCCTCGGCTCTTTCCTCATTGTAAGCTAAACCAGAGGCAGTGTAAACACATAGTTCTCGTAAGAAGACTACTGTGTAGGCGAAACGTTTCGGAATAAAGAAACCTAATTGTTGCACATGTGTCTTACTTATTAACTTGTCTTTATTGTATACCATTATTATATTCACACGTAGCTATGTTCACTTACCTGTGACTGAAGACGTTCAATATTGTTCCCTTGACACTGTCGTATTTATTCCTTTGACACTTTATCATCAAGTGGGATCCCACTTGCTCGACTTATATAAGTCATCTTGTAAAGACCTACACCGGTCTTCTTTATTAAGTAATTTGCACCGAATTTCTACGTCATTTGTAGACACATTCATATGGTTATTTATTCCGTCTGGCTAAATATATATATATGTATATATATATATATATATATATATATATATATATATATATATATATATATATATATATATATATATATATATATATATATATATATATATATATATATATATATATATATTTAGCCAGATTTTTCCAATTGGAATTTTTATTTTTCTCTCAGATTAGAAAAATCTCTCATCCACTGCAATAACTTGCCTTCTCTTTCTCCGATATTTCGAGATTCTTATTTCAGTCTCCAATAGAAGACTTAAATCAAATCCTCTTATAAAATCACAGATATCTACCAGTGTGTAACTCGCTGGTATGAGTTTTGTAACTGTGTTTAAGAAGTTTAATAGTTTGTTATACAAGATCTTAAATCAGATCGAACTGTTAAGTTGTTATCAGAGTTTTGATTTCTCTTCGTTAATTACTTATTTTGAGCATAATGCCAGAATATTAACCACAATGATTGTTATAAAGACAGGAATCTGGCACGAAGAATTGTTTTATGATTATGCTAACCGCCGAACCTTTGTGGATTATTTGAGCTCAAATAGTGGAGGCTCGATCCTCCGTCCATTTAATAGTCGCACAGGTTTGATATCATGTAATGATTTTGACCATTTTTTTTAATAATTCTTTGAACGATATATAAAAATTAAGGTGATGTTTGTCACTTTCTATGTGTTTACTATGTGTTCATATTTAATACATCATAAAATGATGTATTAAATATGTGTCCATGATGAATAACTTAAGACCTATTCATCTTCTGTAATATCATTGGAAAAATATTACGTCTGATCATGTTATACCAGGGGGGAATATTGCATCTGATCATGTTATACCAGGGGAAGAATATTGCGTCTGATCATGTTATACCAGGGAAGAATATTGCGTCTGATCATGTTATACCAGGGGGGAATATTGCATCTGATCATGTTATACCAGGGGAAGAATATTGCGTCTGATCATGTTATACCAGGGAAGAATATTGCGTCTGATCATGTTATACCAGGGGGGAATATTGCATCTGATCATGTTATACCAGGGGAAGAATATTGCGTCTGATCATGTTATACCAGGGAAGAATATTGCGTCTGATCATGTTATACCAGGGGAAGAATATTGCGTCTAATCATGTTATACCAGGGGAAGAATATTGCGTCTGATCATGTTATACCAGGGGAAGAATATTGCGTCTGATCATGTTATACCAGGGGAAGAATATTGCGTCTAATCATGTTATACCAGGGGAAGAATATTGCGTCTGATCATGTTATACCAGGGGGAAGAATATTGCGTCTAATCATGTTATACCAGGGGAAGAATGTTGCGTCTGATCATGTTATACCAGGGGAAGAATATTGCGTCTTATCATGTTATACCAGGGGAAGAATATTGCGTCTAATCATGTTATACCAGGGGAAGAATATTGCGTCTGATCATGTTATACCAGGGGAAGAATATTGCGTCTGATCATGTTATACCAGGGGAAAAATATTGCGTCTGATCATGTTATACCAGGGGAAGAATATTGCGTCTGATCATGTTATACCAGGGAAGAATATTGCGTCTGATCATGTTATACCAGGGGAAGAATATTGCGTCTGATCATGTTATACCAGGGGAAGAATATTGCGTCTAATCATGTTATACCAGGGGAAGAATATTGCGTCTGATCATGTTATACCAGGGGAAGAATATTGCGTCTGATCATGTTATAACAGGGAAAGAATATTGCGTCTAATCATGTTATACCAGGGGAAGAATATTGCGTCTGATCATGTTATACCAGGGGAAGAATATTGCGTCTGATCATGTTATACCAGGGGAAGAATATTGCGTCTAATCATGTTATACCAGGGGAAGAATATTGCGTCTGATCATGTTATACCAGGGGAAGAATATTGCGTCTGATCATGTTATACCAGGGGAAGAATATTGCGTCTAATCATGTTATACCAGGGGAAGAATATTGCGTCTGATCATGTTATACCAGGGGAAGAATATTGCGTCTGATCATGTTATACCAGGGGAAGAATATTGCGTCTGATCATGTTATACCAGGGGAAGAATATTGCGTCTGATCATGTTATAACAGGGGAAGAATATTGCGTCTAATCATGTTATACCAGGGGAAGAATATTGCGTCTGATCATGTTATACCAGGGGAAGAATATTGCGTCTGATCATGTTATACCAGGGGAAGAATATTGCGTCTTATCATGTTATACCAGGGGAAGAATATTGCGTCTGATCATGTTATACCAGGGGAAGAATATTGCGTCTGATCATGTTATACCAGGGGAAGAATATTGCGTCTAATCATGTTATACCAGGGGAAGAATATTGCGTCTGATCATGTTATACCAGGGGAAGAATATTGCGTCTTATCATGTTATACCAGGGGAAGAATATTGCGTCTGATCATGTTATACCAGGGGAAGAATATTGCGTCTGATCATGTTATACCAGGGGAAGAATATTGCGTCTAATCATGTTATACCAGGGGAAGAATATTGCGTCTGATCATGTTATACCAGGGGAAGAATATTGCGTCTGATCATGTTATACCAGGGGAAGAATATTGCGTCTGATCATGTTATACCAGGGGAAGAATATTGCGTCTTATCATGTTATACCAGGGGAAGAATATTGCGTCTGATCATGTTATACCAGGGGAAGAATATTGCGTCTGATCATGTTATAACAGGGGAAGAATATTGCGTCTAATCATGTTATACCAGGGGAAGAATATTGCGTCTGATCATGTTATACCAGGGGAAGAATATTGCGTCTTATCATGTTATACCAGGGGAAGAATATTGCGTCTGATCATGTTATACCAGGGGAAGAATATTGCGTCTTATCATGTTATACCAGGGGAAGAATATTGCGTCTGATCATGTTATACCAGGGGAAGAATATTGCGTCTTATCATGTTATACCAGGGGAAGAATATTGCGTCTGATCATGTTATACCAGGGGAAGAATATTGCGTCTTATCATGTTATACCAGGGGAAGAATATTGCGTCTGATCATGTTATACCAGGGGAAGAATATTGCGTCTTATCATATTTAGCCAGTTTGTAAAAAAAAATTGTCGATATTGTGGTAGTCTCTAATACATATATATATATTTGGGTTTCGCTAATGAGGCGTCACCAAAACATGTATTGTTAGGGAAACTTTGACTTTCTATATACTAGCACAGAAAAAAAAGTTTTTATTTCTGAAAACTTACTTTTCAAATATTAATAACCAACACATTGTTTCTAACCTGCGCCTTCTCTACCGTACGCCAATACCGCATTGTTTGTGTGACAGGGAAACACCTGACATACAGAGGCGCAACAGCGCACTCGTGCACACAACTACGCTTACATAAACACACGGATTCTCTGTCTCTGTCTCTCTCTCTCTCTCTCTCTCTCTCTCTCTCTCTCTTTCTCTCTCTCTTTCTCTCTCTCTCTCTCTCTTAAGCTTGTGGAAATAAATCGAGACTTGTGCCGCATTTAAGCGCAAGGAAACTATGTCTCTTTGTTTGGCCCTGTAATGACGAGGCTTTTTTCTCCATTATCCGACTGCAGAGTGTAAAAGCATTTTGTTATCGTGGAAAGGATCTTAATGGAGGAGGAGGAGGAGGAGCAGAAGGAGGAGGAAGAGAAGGAGGAGGAGGAGGAGGAAGCGGGTTATACTCACCTACAATGTCGAAGTATCTCTTGTGTTACCCGGGACTTAGAGTAGAGGAGGAACGCAAGGAGAGAGGAGAGAAAAAACGCGAAAGATGAAGTGGAAGAAAAAAAAAAGAGGGTGAGGCAGGGAGATGAGAGGTGAAGGAAGAGAAGATGGTGAGGCACACAGCAACAGAGTGTAGAAATAATGTTAACGAAGCATATCTTGTTTGCTCTTTACCAAGCCTTGTCGTTATTTTTTCTGATTATGTTAGTTTGCGTTACTTAGAATTTCAGTTGAGGCTTCAGTAAGTACGACTGTCACAGGAAGGTTTCAGTAGGAAGGCTTCAGTAAGAATGTATCAATAGCAAGGTTTCAGTAGGAAGGCTTCATCAGGCAGGTATCAGTGGGAAGGTTTCAGTGGGAAGGGTTTCAACAGGTAGGTTTTAGCAAGAATACTTTCAGCAGGTAGGTTTCCATCAGGTACATTTGTAGCAGGTTAAGTTTTCAACTAGTATATGGTAGTAGATAAGTTGGGGTATGGCACCTCAGGGGATAGGATGAGTGTTTTTTTTTCTAATTTGGTTTTGAGAAGTGTTTCTATACCTTATATATACATTTTGTGGTCTCCTTCCTCTTTCTCCAGTGTATATTAGTGGTTGTTGTTGTTGAATTCTATCAGTCAACTTTCCTTCCATCCAAACAACTGTTGCAAGACAGCCTTGTTGATTGTTTTATTTACCCATTGAGATTCTTCGTCTCTCACCATGACTTGTCAGTCATTCAATAATTCCTTTATCCATCTATGAAGGTACCATAAATATTAATTCCTCCTGTTTATTTTAATGTCTATGTATATATTTTAAATGATACCGTGTGAAAGCTTTCTTGTAATCAGGACATTAATGATTTATTTTTCAAGTAACCATTGCGTTTGATTGTATTTCATTCAATAACATTTATATTATGTTGTGGTCACGTTTCTATACCATAGTTTTTTGGTCTCGTTTATCTTCTCTCCGACCTGTATTACCTTTCCTATACGGCAGCTCTACGTTAGTACGTAGTGATACTCGTTCATGACTCACGAAATCGTAATGACACGATTGCAAACAAACCATCACGGCCGGGGTATGGTTTGTTTGCAATCGTGTCATTACGATTTCGTGAGTCATGTTGACGGCAGTGAAGGGACTTGAGCTAGAGTTCGTCACGGCCACGCTAGCTGGAGATTCGTCTGTAAAAACTTGCATTTGTGGTCACAGTGGTGCCTGTGCTAACCTTCCTATGGTGTAGAAATATACCTAGTTGGACGAATATTATTGTGGCTAGCTGGTCTAGTGGCTAACGCGACGGTCTGGAGTTTTGAGACTCTCTGACCGCGGGTTCAATCCCGGCCGGGGTATGGTTTGATACTCGTTCTCATGGATGTGATGCCTTATCACTACCCTCTCCTCCTGGATGCGTAATTTTAAGAATTTGTGTTTTTGTTAACAGAGTTTATCCTTACCACATAGAAGTATTTTTGTATATAGTGGAGTTTCTTCAGGAGTCTGAAGGCTGTCTTAAGACCCCCCTGAGGTGTCTCTCACGATATATGATGTAATGTATTTGTCTCGACGGTGTCCTCAAGTTTTCCTACGTAATTACCAAGATGAGACGCCGTAATTCTTCTTGTCTCCGACGTAGTCTCTCACTACTTCAAACTTTTCCTCCGCCCTCCCGCAGCGATTTTTGTCCTCCTACTTCCATTCCAAGACAGTGTTTTTTTCTCTCCTTTCACCCTTTTCTAATCCGACTTGAACTTTTCTAGTTTCTCACCTCATCCATGCTCTCCCGTACCTCCTCGGACTTTCACACTGTGTCTCCACCCTATTTCTTTCTTCTTTACACTCATTTAGATCTTATGTCTTGTCCGTGCCACTCTCGAGTCGTTTCACGACGACCCACGAGTAGGTAATGGCTGTCTCACATTCTTCCCGCTGGAAGAGGTTACTGAAACCTTCCCAATTCCTCACTTCCTCTCCTCACTCCACAATAAGGATTTCCTGGTACTCTATATATCACTTCTCTACCTCTCTCTTCCTCCTCTTCCTTTGGAGGATCAAGACTCACGAACGATGGCACTCAGAGACAAGCGTGGATCTGGACTGGTGTCCACATATCCCGATTTTCCTGCTAATGTTTCATATATCTAAGAACAGCTCAAGGGGCGGCTCGTGACGAACCTTTGAGCACCGGATTCCCGGAGGTAAGTAGACCCAGCGAGACCTATGATCCCACCATGTCTGCTTTAAAAATTGGATTTAAAATTACGTAATAACGAGAGGAAGAGATCTTGAAGACGGTGCCCTGATATTCAAAGGTTGATCATAAAGGCATCGAGGGTGATCTATATTATATACTTAACGACTGAACAGAGTTTGGGATCAGAGTAGCTTTTTATATTTTGCAAGTAAGCAGGGGTTATCATATTCAAATTTAAAAAACTTTTCTCTAGCAATATCTTTATTAAAGATCATTCATAAAGGAATTAATATACATTTCTTATGGACTGAATTATAAATACTGAATTAATCCTGCGCCATAAAGTTGATGACTTAGCCAAAAGAAGGTCTTTTGTGAAGAGAAATATTCTTGGGTTACCGTCCACAAGATGGATATGGGGTGAACCATAAATTAGCTACTTTGCCTGCAAAATCAAAATATAAATCGAATATTAAGAGAGGTGCATACAGGGAACAGGATGGAACTGGAGCCAGCTGTTGACCAGAGATTTGATTTACTCATTTACAAACATTAATATAATCTTAATATCTCGTGATAACCTGATTCAAACGTGAGTAATGCTAGAACTGATTAAAAACTGATAAAGTAATGCCCGTCTTTTTGTGTAATAGCTGTCCCCAAAGTTGATCCAAGTGTGAGACCTTGATAACGTTTCCCCCTGTGCATAAAAGTAAAGTCACTGATATCTCGGGTGTTAAAGTGTTTGCTAAAATGGCAGAGGTAACCTGGCAGGGACGAGGCGAGAGATAAGTCGGTGTGCATGGCCTCCCTTCCCTTGTCTAGGAGGAGTCGGAAATGAGAAGGGAAACAAGCAATCTAAGAGAGTGGTGCATACTCAAGGTGAGAGTATGTCGAAGCCTCGAACAGGGGTTTTGCAACAATCTCTGACGGCCAGATGCAGGATGCTCTTTAGAACTCTACGATTCTTGACTGAAGAATTAGAGTGGTGAAAATTTGCAACCTATCTGATGAGTTATTCTCCAGTTTTGGCACGGATTCCAACGATTCCATTTTTTTTTAACTTTTTTTTATTATTGATGACAAATTTACCAGCACACAAGCAAAACTTACAAGGTAGCATCCCGGCCGGAAGCTTCATCATCCATCAATATGGAAGCCGTTCAGAAGAGGTTATTAAGATAAGATAAGATTTCGTTCGGATTTTTAACCCTGGAGGGTTAGCCACCCAGGATAACCCAAGAAGGTCAGTGCGTCATCGAGGACTGTCTAACTTATTTCCATTGTGGTCCTCAATCTTGTCCCCCAGGATGCGACCCACACAAGTCGACTAACACCCAGGTGCCTATTAGCTGCTAGGTGAACAGGACAACAGGTGTAAGGAAACGCGTCGAAATGTTTCCACCCCGCTGGGAATCGAACCCGGGCCCTCCGTGTGTGAAGCGAGAGCTTTAGCCACCAGGCCACCACAAGATTAGACGGGAATAAAAAATTCACTCTCCGTCGTCACTGAAACACCTCTGTGAACGTTGGAAGTAATGCCACTCAGGGTTTGGGAAGTTATCCCAGCCACTCAGGATGCTGGCAACGCGTTCAACAACTTTGGTAATAGGGTATATGCCCAGTGTTCATACACTCTGTCAGTAGTTACCATACACAAGCGTTCAAAATGTGAAGACCGCAGGATCAGAAAAAAAAATCTGGCGAACACTTAAAAGATCCCTTTTACGGGATACCTGATTATATTCATGGAGCACTAAACCCGGAGGGATCACACAGCCCCTGGAGGAAACAGAAGACAATCAGGTTCGATCCAAGGTTGAAATGAAGTAGATAATTGAAGTTACCATCCCATATCGTAACTGCTGCAATATTCACTAGATGAGTAGGAGTCCTGTAGCTTTGATCAGAGGAGGGGGAGGAGTAGCTCCAAAACTCTGGAATCAAAGGCTTTCACCAGTATGAAGGTAACTCCCCTGGTCAAGGATTAGGCCGCGGGGGCGTTGACCCCCGGAAAATCACTCAAGGTAGGTACCTTCTCTGCCTCTCTGAAGGCTATGCTGCCTCTATCATGTTAAGAATAGAGGCTTATGGCACTATTCTTAAGATAATAGAAAGAATAGATTTTGTGAGAGGAGTGTCACTAGAGGGAAAGAGAAGAAGAGGCTTAACCCCTCCCCCCATAGCATGAATTTCAAGTTAATGGATCAATTGGCTTCAACTTTCTTTAGGACACAAAGATATATCAGGTACGCGACTGTGGCAGGAGGAGAGAAGAGGAGAAAATAGGAGAGGAAAGGAGAGGAGAGGAGAGGAGAGGAGAGAGATTACTCTAGAGTGGCCAACAACATGGGCTCTGTTACCTCCGAGTGTCACTAGTGAAGCTTCACACAGCCACACAGTTACCCAAACCACAGTTGTCTCCTCAAGCAGAGCCATCTGCAGGTGGTGAGGATGGCTGACACTATACCTGTCTGCAGGTAGTGAGGATGGCTGACACTATACCTGCCTGCAGGTGGTGGGGATGGATGGCACTGTACCTGTTTACAGGTACTGAGGAAGAATGAGAATGTACCTGTCTTGGTGCTCAGCATGGATGGAACTGTAGCTCGGATACAGTCATATACAAAGTATCGTGTGTTGTGGAGTGAGTAACCTGTCAGGAGATGCAGGTGTTCTCTGAGAGAAGGATACCTATCTATCGCAGTGTTCGCGACGATGGAGAGTAATGGTATACATTACCAACACGCTGGAAACAGACACAGTTGATGTACAGTGCGATTCTGTATTATGGGCGTTCCGCTCATACAGTGGTCTTTATCGAGACACTAGTAGATCTCACCAGTGTGTGTGTGTGTGAGTGTATAGAGTTTGTTGTTCTAGCACACTTTGGAAGATTGGATGCAAAGTGAAGTCGTTGAATAATATATATTTCTGTCTGCCACTCTCCTGCATTTTCTCTTCCATTCCTCCATGTTAGTCCTCCATCCCTCCCTGTTAGTCCTCCAGGTGACGAGTCCAGTGAAGGCTGTAGGCGGACCAGGAAACACCATTATTGCAAGCTCCATCTTTGCCACTCTCTCACCTCCTTCACTCTCACCTTCACTCTTCTCTCTCTCACCTTCACTCTTCTCTCTCACCTTCACTCTTCTTTATCACCTCCCCTCTTCTCTCACTTTCAATCTCTTATTTTTATCTTACTTCCATTGCCAGCCTCTCTCTCTTTCTCTCTCTCTCTAGTGTAATTAGCATTTTATTTTCCAAATTACACATATGACTGTAGCGTGTCAGCGTGCCTCGTTGTGCTCCGGGTTTTCTCGTGTTTTCACGGTCGCTCTTACGTGCTAGAACTTTAATTAATTTGTGCCATCAATCCTATAAGATACATCCCTCTAGCGCCTAGAACCAATCTTGGGCGGAAAACATTATATACTGAGTCAAAAAAGGAGAATTAGTGTGCAGTACCTAGCAGAGTTTACTGCCAGAGGGGAATCATAGGCCTGTGTTCCGTGTGCAAAATAATAATAATAGAACTTTTCTTTGTCAGAGGAAAGAAAGTCTCCCTGATAACATTGTGTATACATAGTGTATAGTGTATACTACAGTGGCTCCCTAGTATATAGATGATAAAGGCTAAAGTGTCATTTGAAAACAGGTGAATTTGTAAATGAAGTGATAAGCCTATAGAAGCAGGTGCCAGAAGTCGCCAGAATCTTACCACAGTGGTCAGCTGTTTTAATAATCTTCCTGGCCTGCTAGTGTACTCGCATATAATCTAGTGATACCAGTGAATAGCAGAATACAGTGTTGTAGTAGCAACTAACCAGTATTATAATGGTACTTAGTGGAGTGGAGTGACTTTCATTAGTTTCTTTTTTCTTGAAATACCAGACGTATACTGTGAATTTCATATAACCTGTAGTTACCAGCGGTCGCAATATACACAACGAGAAGCAATTATTACTACAGAAAAAGCGTCCTTCCTCCAAAATTTTCACCAGTCAACTATAGTGATAATATAGCATTTATTGTGGTGGAGACGAAAAAAACTAGAAAAGCTAGATACAGCGATTGATAAACAAGGGTTGAGGCTCGACCGTTCGTCATTGTAGGAGCTGCCAGAAATCACCGGTTTCTTCAACACGCAAGTTATACTTTTGTATCAATCAAATCACATATTACTCGGGTAGATAATTTCAAGTAGATCCTTCATGTGTTAGCCCAAATCACCGACTAGTATGTTTAAAATAAGTGACCCACTGATCAGATCAGATCGACTGGTCCGAACCCTCGACTGGTCCGAACCCTTGATGGTCCGAACCCTTGACTGGTTTCAAACGGATTCGTTGGACAATAAAGCAGACTCTAAACGGATGGGGTTGTAGGCGCCCTTATCAAACACAAACAATAAATATAAATCAGGAACGTATACGGTAAGCTGTCCAATATACAAGTACAGTTAGAAATACAAATACAAATAGCTAGAGCCTCATTTAAGGAGGTTATTAATAGAGCATTCAAGAGGTTGCTAGTAGAATTACAGTAAATCAACCATTCAAATCATTATGAAGGTCTGTATAGTCTGCAGTCAATCAAACAAACGGGCTTCCACATGGATAAATTGTCATTTTTGTGGAAATTGGTGTCACGCCCCTTGTGCAGATATCCAAGAACTAGCTACAAGCAGTATTAAAACAGGGAAGTGTTTTTGGGTATGCCCAAATGAGGAAAATCTGTGGACTAAAATCACAAGGGTATTAAAAGAGGATAACATCAAAGCTGCTTTCATAGACAACCTGGAAGCTTTCTACAACAGATGGGAACATAAAAAGTCTGGGCTGAATGGTACTGCCCTTGATACTGGACATGTAGTCAGAAACTGTAAGGCTGGAGGTGATGTCCTGGTAGTCAGTAAATGTGGGGCTGATAGTGCTGTCCTGGGAGATAGTAATGGTGAAGCTGGAGGTGCTGTCCTGGGAGACAGTAATGGTGAAGCTGGAGGTGCTGTCCTGGGAGACAGTAATGGTGAAGCTGGAGGTGCTGTCCTGGGAGACAGTAATGGTGAAGTTGGAGGTGCTGTCCTGGGAGACAGTAATGGTGAAGCGGGAGGTGCTGTCCTGGGAGACAGTAATGGTGAAGCTGGAGATTTTGTCCAGGTAGTTGGGAATTATACGCAGGAAGGAATACATATAAATGACCTCATAGGGGACAGGAGCCGTAGTGGGGAAACAAGTGTAGTCAAAGATAAGATAAAACCAATATTGCAAACTAGAAATACCACAGGAAATAGCAAACAAGAGGACTCCACTAGCAATAGTGAGGATATATTACCAAAAACAACTGGTGGGAGCTCCATTGTTGGTGCTAGGGAGGATAGGAATAAGACAGGGAAACATGCACCAACAGGGAATACAGTCACAGAAACCCAAGGCAAACGGAAACCAAGCCTGTGCACATACTATGCACTTGGTATCTGCAGACATGGGAAATCTGGAAAAACAGACGGGACGTGCAACTATGACCACCCTAGAAAATGCCATGCCCATATGACAACAGGAAAATGCAAACTCCCTTCCTGTAAGCTTTTTCACCTTGAAATGTGTACCTCTTCAGTACAGGAAAGACTGTGCTATAACTTAAATTGCCAGGCACACCATCTAAAGGGTACAAAAAGATACAAAACATCCAGGCCATGGGAAAACCTGGGTAGCCACAGCCACTCAAGAGGGAGAGGTTTTTTAGTGCCAGGAAGGAAAAGAAACTGGCAGGAAATGGCAGAAATCGTACACCAAATCCAGTCATTCCTGGAGTGGAACCACAGTCGATGGCCTCCACTCCAAACCAACAGATACAGATACTAATGCCGGAAAAAAAATCCCCCCCCCAGTACCAACAATACCACCAATCCGATGACATTCTTCTTTGCAAATATACAGGGTCTAAAGCCAGCAACAAACGACAAAATACCTTTCATCCGTGGACTGCTTGCAGAGGCAACGGCAATGTTCGCGGCTTTCACTGAGACCCACATAAAGGATCACTTGGACAACGAAATATGGATCCCAGGTTACAACCTATACAGATGTGACAGAGTGAACAGGCAAAAGGGGGGGGGGGTTGGCCTGTACATTGCAGAGTCACTTGTTTGCACAGAACTGCTAAATGCCTCAAATGATGTAGTGGAAGTTTTAGCAGCAAAGGTCGAGAACCAAAACCTAGTCATTGTGGTAGTCTACAAGCCTCCGGATGCAACATCCCAGCAATTCCAGGAACAGCTGTTAAAAATTGACCACTTTCTGGAAATCTTCCAGCTCCTGCACCCAACATCTTGCTCCTGGGGGATTTCAACTTAAGGCACCTAAAATGGAGGAATATAGCAAATAATATTGTTGCAGTAATAACACCAGGAGGCCGCTCTGATGAAAACTCACACTCACACGAGCTTTTAAATCTCTGCACAAAATTCAATTTAAACCAGCAAATAATAGAGCCTACTAGACTGGAGAATACACTAGACCTCATCTTCACTAACAATGATGATCTGATAAGAAATGTCACCATATCAAAAACAATATACTCAGATCACAACATAATTGAGGCTCAGACATGTATGCGTGGAGCCCCAGACCGACATAATGAGACTAGTCACGAGGGAGCATTCACCAAATTCAACTTCAATAACAAAAACATAAAGTGGGACCAAGTAAAACAAGTCCTAACCGATATAAGCTGGGAAGATATACTAAGCAACACAGACCCCAACTTATGCCTAGAACAGATTAACTTGGTGGCACTCGATGTATGCACAAGGCTTATTCCTCTAAGAAAAAGGAGGAGTAGATGTAAAATAGAAAGAGACAGGCGCTCCCTTTACAGGCGACGGAAAAGAATAACAGAGCGGCTAAAAGAGGTCAATATATCTGAAATGCGTAGGGAGACACTGGTCAGAGAAATAGCAAGCATCGAACTTAAGCTAAAGGAATCTCATAGGAGTCAGGAATCGCGGGAAGAACTAAAAACCATAAATGAAATCGAAAGAAACCCAAAGTATTTCTTCTCCTATGCCAAATCAAAGTCGAGAACAACGTCCAGTATTGGGCCCCTACTTAAACAAGATGGGTCCTACACAGATGACAGCAAAGAAATGAGTGAGCTACTCAAGTCCCAATATGACTCAGTTTTTAGCAAGCCGCTAACCAGACTGAGAGTCGAAGATCAAAATGAATTTTTTATGAGAGAGCCACAAAATTTGATTAACACAAGCCTATCCGATGTTATCCTGACGCCAAATGACTTCGAACAGGCGATAAATGACATGCCCATGCACTCTGCCCCAGGGCCAGACTCATGGAACTCCGTGTTCATTAAGAACTGCAAGAAGCCCCTATCACGAGCCTTTTCCATCCTATGGAGAGGGAGCATGGACACGGGGGTCGTCCCACAGTTACTAAAAACAACAGACATAGCCCCACTCCACAAAGGGGGCAGTAAAGCAACAACAAAGAACTACAGACCGATAGCACTAACATCCCATATCATAAAAATCTTTGAAAGGGTCCTAAGAAGCAAGATCACCACCCATCTAGAAACCCATCAGTTACACAACCCAGGGCAACATGGGTTTAGAACAGGTCGCTCCTGTCTGTCTCAACTATTGGATCACTACGACAAGGTCCTAAATGCACTAGAAGATAAAAAGAATGCAGATGTAATACATACAGACTTTGCAAAAGCCTTCGACAAGTGTGACCATGGCGTAATAGCGCACAAAATGCGTGCTAAAGGAATAACAGGAAAAGTCGGTGGATGGATCTATAATTTCCTCACTAACAGAACACAGAGAGTAGTCGTCAACAGAGTAAAGTCCGAGGCAGCTACGGTGAAAAGCTCTGTTCCACAAGGCACAGTACTCGCTCCCATCTTGTTCCTCATCCTCATATCCGACATAGACAAGGATGTCAGCCACAGCACCGTGTCTTCCTTTGCAGATGACACCCGAATCTGCATGACAGTGTCTTCCATTGCAGACACTGCAAGGCTCCAGGCGGACATCAACCGAATCTTTCAGTGGGCTGCAGAAAACAATATGAAGTTCAACGATGAGAAATTTCAATTACTCAGATATGGTAAACAAGAGGAAATTAAATCTTCATCAGAGTACAAAACAAATTCTGGCCACAAAATAGAGCGAAACACCAACGTCAAAGACCTGGGAGTGATCATGTCGGAGGATCTCACCTTCAAGGACAATAACATTGTATCAATCGCATCTGCTAGAAAAATGACAGGATGGATAATGAGAACCTTCAAAACTAGGGAAGCCAAGCCCATGACGACACTCTTCAGGTCACTTGTTCTATCTAGGCTGGAATATTGCTGCACACTAACAGCACCTTTCAAGGCAGGTGAAATTGCTGACCTAGAAAATGTACAGAGAACCTTCACGGCGCACATAACGGAGATAAAACACCTCAGTTATTGGGAGCGCTTGAGGTTCCTAAAACTGTATTCCCTGGAACGCAGGCGGGAGAGATACATGATTATATACACCTGGAAAATCCTAGAGGGACTAGTACCGAACTTGCACACGAAAATCACTCACTACGAAAGCAAAAGACTTGGCAGACGATGCAACATCCCCCCAATGAAAAGCAGGGGTGTCACTAGTGTCAGGGCCCCGAGACTGTTCAACTGCCTCCCAGCATACATAAGGGGGATTACCAACAGACCCCTGGCAGTCTTCAAGCTGGCACTGGACAAGCACCTAAAGTCGGTTCCTGACCAGCCGGGCTGTGGCTCGTACGTTGGTTTGCGTGCAGCCAGCAGCAACAGCCTGGTTGATCAGGTTCTGATCCACAGGAGGCCTGGTCACAGACCGGGCCGCGGGGGCGTTGACCCCCGGAACTCTCTCCAGGTAAACTCCAGGAGAGGCTAGAGAGAAGTGCTCCTAAGCTCATCCCATCACTGAGAAAGAAGCTCTATGAAGAAAAACTCAAACCACTCTTCCTTTTCTCTCTCTCTCAGCAAACGGTGACTACTCAGTATCTACCAAACCTCTAAGATACTGAGTAGTTTTGATACTCTCTAACACGAAGAACTTTTATAAGTGTCAAAGTGAAATAACTCGAAAAAGTGAAATGAAACTTCGAGGCAAGAGATACAACACGAACGTGTATTTTTTTTTTCCAAAAAGAATTACAGTGGATTGGTGTACAATACCCGCTGATGCTGTAAGATTGAAGACAATACAGTTATTTAAGGACCAACTAGACGGGCACGCTGTAATCAAAGGATTGTTGATGTTTGTTTGGTAACCACTCCAGGACGAACAGTTAACAATGAGTCACCAATGTTAATAATAAGAGCAGTAGAAGTAGAGGTACCGATGTTGATTGTGCAAGTGGAAGCATTGGTGCGCGCTCCACCTCTGCTCTGTAATATCCAGAAGAGGAACTGCAGGTAAGTAGAAGTAGGTCCACTGGTACACAACACGATGGGTAACAGTAGAGTACCTCTCTCCCACCTCTCCTGGTGACACTCTCCTCACTCTCACCCCAACACACTACCACCTCTCCTGGTGACACTCTCCTCACTGTCACCCCAACACACTACCACCTCTCCTGGTGACACTCTCCTCACTGTCACCCCAACACACTACCACCTCTCCTGGTGACACTCTCCTCACTGTCACCCCAACACACTACCACCTCTCCTGGTGACACTCTCCTCACTCTCACCCCAACACACTACCACCTCTCCTGGTGACACTCTCCTCACTCTCACCCCAACACACTACCACCTCTCCTGGTGACACTCTCCTCACTCTCGCCCCAACACACTACCACCTCTCCTGGTGACACTCTCCTCACTCTCACCCCAACACACTACCACCTCTCCTGGTGACACTCTCCTCACTGTCACCCCAACACACTACCACCTCTCCTGGTGACACTCTCCTCACTGTCACCCCAACACACTACCACCTCTCCTGGTGACACTCTCCTCACTGTCACCCCAACACACTACCACCTCTCCTGGTGACACTCTCCTCACTCTCACCCCAACACACTACCACCTCTCCTGGTGACACTCTCCTCACTCTCACCCCAACACACTACCACCTCTCCTGGTGACACTCTCCTCACTCTCGCCCCAACACACTACCACCTCTCCTGGTGACACTCTCCTCACTCTCACCCCAACACACTACCACCTCTCCTGGTGACACTCTCCTCACTGTCATCCCAACACACTACCACCTCTCCTGGTGACACTCTCCTCACTCTCACCCCAACACACTACCACCTCTCCTGGTGACACTCTCCTCACTCTCACCCCAACACACTACCACCTCTCCTGGTGACACTCTCCTCACTCTCGCCCCAACACACTACCACCTCTCCTGGTGACACTCTCCTCACTGTCACCCCAACACACTACCACCTCTCCTGGTGACACTCTCCTCACTCTCACCCCAACACACTACCACCTCTCCTGGTGACACTCTCCTCACTCTCACCCCAACACACTACCACCTCTCCTGGTGACACTCTCCTCACTGTCACCCCAACACACTACCACCTCTCCTGGTGACACTCTCCTCACTCTCGCCCCAACACACTACCACCTCTCCTGGTGACACTCTCCTCACTGTCACCCCAACACACTACCACCTCTCCTGGTGACACTCTCCTCACTCTCACCCCAACACACTACCACCTCTCCTGGTGACACTCTTCACTCTCACCCCAACACACTACCACCTCTCCTGGTGACACTCTCCTCACTGTCACCCCAACACACTACCACCTCTCCTGGTGACACTCTCCTCACTCTCGCCCCAACACACTACCACCTCTCCTGGTGACACTCTCCTCACTCTCACCCCAACACACTACCACCTCTCCTGGTGACACTCTCCTCACTCTCGCCCCAACACACTACCACCTCTCCTGGTGACACTCTCCTCACTGTCACCCCAACACACTACCACCTCTCCTGGTGACACTCTCCTCACTGTCACCCCAACACACTACCACCTCTCCTGGTGACACTCTCCTCACTGTCACCCCAACACACTACCACCTCTCCTGGTGACACTCTCCTCACTCTCACCCCAACACACTACCACCTCTCCTGGTGACACTCTCCTCACTCTCGCACCAATACACTACCACCTCTCCTGGTGACACTCTCCTCACTGTCACCCCAACACACTACCACCTCTCCTGGTGACACTCTCCTCACTCTCACCCCAACACACTACCACCTCTCCTGGTGACACTCTCCTCACTCTCGCACCAATACACTACCACCTCTCCTGGTGACACTCTCCTCACTGTCACCCCAACACACTACCACCTCTCCTGGTGACACTCTCCTCACTGTCACCCCAACACACTACCACCTCTCCTGGTGACACTCTCCTCACTGTCACCCCAACACACTACCACCTCTCCTGGTGACACTCTCCTCACTGTCACCCCAACACACTACCACCTCTCCTGGTGACACTCTCCTCACTGTCACCCCAACACACTACCACCTCTCCTGGTGACACTCTCCTCACTCTCACCCCAACACACTACCACCTCTCCTGGTGACACTCTCCTCACTCTCGCACCAATACACTACCACCTCTCCTGGTGACACTCTCCTCACTCTCACCCCAACACACTACCACCTCTCCTGGTGACACTCTCCTCACTCTCACCCCAACACACTACCACCTCTCCTGGTGACACTCTCCTCACTCTCACCCCAACACACTACCACCTCTCCTGGTGACACTCTCCTCACTCTCACCCCAACACACTACCACCTCTCCTGGTGACACTCTCCTCACTCTCACCCCAACACACTACCACCTCTCCTGGTGACACTCTCCTCACTCTCGCACCAATACACTACCACCTCTCCTGGTGACACTCTCCTCACTCTCGCACCAATACACTACCACCTCTCCTGGTGACACTCTCCTCACTCTCACCCCAACACACTACCACCTCTCCTGGTGACACTCTCCTCACTCTCACCCCAACACACTACCACCTCTCCTGGTGACACTCTCCTCACTGTCACCCCAACACACTACCACCTCTCCTGGTGACACTCTCCTCACTGTCACCCCAACACAC
Source organism: Cherax quadricarinatus (assembly GCF_038502225.1). Taxonomy (NCBI): domain Eukaryota; kingdom Metazoa; phylum Arthropoda; class Malacostraca; order Decapoda; family Parastacidae; genus Cherax; species Cherax quadricarinatus. Next base: position 25,433,329 of record NC_091312.1, read on the forward strand.
TACCACCTCTCCTGGTGACACTCTCCTCACTCTCGCCCGAACACACTACCACCTCTCCTGGTGACACTCTCCTCACTCTCGCCCGAACACACTACCCCCTCTCCTGGTGACACTCTCCTCACTCTCACCCCAACACACTACCACCTCTCCTGGTGACACTCTCCTCACTCTCACCCCAACACACTACCACCTCTCCTGGTGACACTCTCCTCACTCTCGCCCGAACACACTACCACCTCTCCTGGTGACACTCTCCTCACTCTCACCCGAACACACTACCACCTCTCCTGGTGACACTCTTCACTGTCACCCCAACACACTACCACCTCTCCTGGTGACACTCTCCTCACTCTCACCCCAACACACTACCACCTCTCCTGGTGACACTCTCCTCACTCTCACCCCAACACACTACCACCTCTCCTGGTGACACTCTCCTCACTCTCGCCCCAACACACTACCACCTCTCCTGGTGACACTCTCCTCACTGTCACCCCAACACACTACCACCTCTCCTGGTGACACTCTCCTCACTCTCACCCCAACACACTACCACCTCTCCTGGTGACACTCTTCACTGTCACCCCAACACACTACCACCTCTCCTGGTGACACTCTCCTCACTCTCACCCCAACACACTACCACCTCTCCTGGTGACACTCTTCACTGTCACCCCAACACACTACCACCTCTCCTGGTGACACTCTCCTCACTCTCACCCCAACACACTACCACCTCTCCTGGTGACACTCTCCTCACTCTCACCCCAACACACTACCACCTCTCCTGGTGACACTCTCCTCACTCTCACCCCAACACACTACCACCTCTCCTGGTGACACTCTTCACTGTCACCCCAACACACTACCACCTCTCCTGGTGACACTCTTCACTGTCACCCCAACACACTACCACCTCTCCTGGTGACACTCTCCTCACTCTCACCCCAACACACTACCACCTCTCCTGGTGACACTCTTCACTGTCACCCCAACACACTACCACCTCTCCTGGTGACACTCTCCTCACTCTCACCCCAACACACTACCACCTCTCCTGGTGACACTCTTCACTGTCACCCCAACACACTACCACCTCTCCTGGTGACACTCTCCTCACTCTCACCCCAACACACTACCACCTCTCCTGGTGACACTTTCCTCACTCTCACCCCAACACACTACCACCTCTCCTGGTGACACTCTCCTCACTCTCACCCCAACACACTACCACCTCTCCTGGTGACACTCTCCTCACTCTCGCCCCAACACACTACCACCTCTCCTGGTGACACTCTCCTCACTCTCACCCCAACACACTACCACCTCTCCTGGTGACACTCTCCTCACTCTCACCCCAACACACTACCACCTCTCCTGGTGACACTTTCCTCACTCTCACCCCAACACACTACCACCTCTCCTGGTGACACTCTCCTCACTCTCACCCCAACACACTACCACCTCTCCTGGTGACACTCTCCTCACTCTCACCCCAACACACTACCACCTCTCCTGGTGACACTTTCCTCACTCTCACCCCAACACACTACCACCTCTCCTGGTGACACTCTCCTCACTCTCACCCCAACACACTACCACCTCTCCTGGTGACACTCTCCTCACTCTCGCCCCAACACACTACCACCTCTCCTGGTGACACTTTCCTCACTCTCACCCCAACACACTACCACCTCTCCTGGTGACACTCTCCTCACTCTCACCCCAACACACTACCACCTCTCCTGGTGACACTTTCCTCACTCTCACCCCAACACACTACCACCTCTCCTGGTGACACTCTCCTCACTCTCACCCCAACACACTACCACCTCTCCTGGTGACACTCTCCTCACTCTCACCCCAACACACTACCACCTCTCCTGGTGACACTCTCCTCACTCTCACCCCAACACACTACCACCTCTCCTGGTGACACTTTCCTCACTCTCACCCCAACACACTACCACCTCTCCTGGTGACACTTTCCTCACTCTCACCCCAACACACTACCACCTCTCCTGGTGACACTTTCCTCACTCTCACCCCAACACACTACCACCTCTCCTGGTGACACTCTCCTCACTGTCACCCCAACACACTACCACCTCTCCTGGTGACACTCTCCTCACTCTCGCCCGAACACACTACCACCTCTCCTGGTGACACTCTCCTCACTCTCACCCGAACACACTACCACCTCTCCTGGTGACACTCTTCACTGTCACCCCAACACACTACCACCTCTCCTGGTGACACTCTCCTCACTCTCACCCCAACACACTACCACCTCTCCTGGTGACACTCTCCTCACTCTCACCCCAACACACTACCACCTCTCCTGGTGACACTCTCCTCACTCTCGCCCCAACACACTACCACCTCTCCTGGTGACACTCTCCTCACTGTCACCCCAACACACTACCACCTCTCCTGGTGACACTCTCCTCACTCTCACCCCAACACACTACCACCTCTCCTGGTGACACTCTTCACTGTCACCCCAACACACTACCACCTCTCCTGGTGACACTCTCCTCACTCTCACCCCAACACACTACCACCTCTCCTGGTGACACTCTTCACTGTCACCCCAACACACTACCACCTCTCCTGGTGACACTCTCCTCACTCTCACCCCAACACACTACCACCTCTCCTGGTGACACTCTCCTCACTCTCACCCCAACACACTACCACCTCTCCTGGTGACACTCTCCTCACTCTCACCCCAACACACTACCACCTCTCCTGGTGACACTCTTCACTGTCACCCCAACACACTACCACCTCTCCTGGTGACACTCTTCACTGTCACCCCAACACACTACCACCTCTCCTGGTGACACTCTCCTCACTCTCACCCCAACACACTACCACCTCTCCTGGTGACACTCTTCACTGTCACCCCAACACACTACCACCTCTCCTGGTGACACTCTCCTCACTCTCACCCCAACACACTACCACCTCTCCTGGTGACACTCTTCACTGTCACCCCAACACACTACCACCTCTCCTGGTGACACTCTCCTCACTCTCACCCCAACACACTACCACCTCTCCTGGTGACACTTTCCTCACTCTCACCCCAACACACTACCACCTCTCCTGGTGACACTCTCCTCACTCTCACCCCAACACACTACCACCTCTCCTGGTGACACTCTCCTCACTCTCGCCCCAACACACTACCACCTCTCCTGGTGACACTCTCCTCACTCTCACCCCAACACACTACCACCTCTCCTGGTGACACTCTCCTCACTCTCACCCCAACACACTACCACCTCTCCTGGTGACACTTTCCTCACTCTCACCCCAACACACTACCACCTCTCCTGGTGACACTCTCCTCACTCTCACCCCAACACACTACCACCTCTCCTGGTGACACTCTCCTCACTCTCACCCCAACACACTACCACCTCTCCTGGTGA